>NC_138548.1:15313659-15584783 GCF_964273705.1 Natrix helvetica
GGATCTTCAGAATAACTCACAATCCTACTACCTGAAATTTGTTGACGTAGAGTAGTTGGAAGTGTGTTGGAGGAATTTGTCGCACCTTATTTTTCTCATGATGGAGAGCTTGAGAGCGACTTCCCATTATCAGTGTGTCCTTGTGCCTTCTTTTGTGACTCTCTTTCCATTTTTGCAACTCTCTTTCCATTTCAGATTACCATGAAGATTCACCTCAGACTAGTAAGTAAACTTTACAGAAGTTTCTTGTGCCATGAACTCCAACTGTGGTACACAATCTAAAACATCCAGCCCAGGAGTGGGTTTCAATTTTTCTTACTACCGGTTCTGTGGGAGTGGCTTGCTTGGTGGGTGTTGCTAGATGGTCATGTGACTGGACGGGCATAGCTTTATGGTCATATAACTGGTTGGTCATATGACTGGGTGGGAGTAGCTGGTTGGTCATGTGACTAGGTGGGCGTGGCCAACTTGATTTCCCTCAAGAATAACAGTTAATTTCAAACTGTGAAAAACATATGCTCATTCTTAAACTTCTGTTATGCACCACTGTGTTCATGACAGGAAATGCAAAATACAAAATGGTGTTGATGGATTGATTATACACTATCAACTCTGGTTTCTATATCTGAGATTCACTGTATCTCTTCTAGCTCTTTCTCCCACCTCCAAAGCTGCAGTGGCAACTGAATGCTTTACGGTCAACTTCACTGCAACCAATTTGAACTATAGGCCACAGATGGCTGATCCCACATCAAAGATTTTCAGCTCAACACAACGATTCATTGTTAATTTGGTAAGAACAACAATGTTCTTAAGGCTTTTGATAAGGTAGACCATAACCTACTACTAGATAAAGTAGAAGAATGTGGGTTAGACAGCATCACCACCAGATGGATTCGTAACTGGCTGACCAACCGCACTCAACGTGTAGTCCTCAATGGAACTGCATCTACATGGAGGGAAGTATGCAGTGGAGTACCCCAAGGCTCTGTTTTAGGCCCAGTACTCTTCAACATCTTCATCAATGATTTGGATGAGGGAATAAATGGGGAACTCATCAAATTGGCAGATGACACCAAGCTGGCAGGAATAGCCAACACTCCAGAAGATAGGCTTAAGATACAGAAGGATCTTGACAAACTTGAACATTGGGCACTATCTAATAAAATGAAATTCAATGGTGAAAAGAGTAAGGTTCTACATTTAGGCAACAAAAACGGAACGCACAGGTACAGTATAGGTGGTACCTTGCTCAGTAGTAGTAACTGTGAAAGGGATCTTGGAGTCCTAGTGAACAACCATTTAAATATGAGCCAGCAGTGTGCAGCAGCTGCTAAAAAAGCCAATGCAGTCCTAGGCTGCATCAACAGAGGGATAGAATCAAGATCACGTGAAGTGTTGATGCCACTTTATAATACCTTGGTGAGGCCACACTTGGAATACTGCATTCAGTTCTAGTCGCCACGATGTAAAAAAGATGTGGAGATTCTAGAAAGAGTGCAGAGAAGAGCAACAAAGATGATTAGCAGACTGGAGACTAAAACATATGAAGAACGGTTGCAGGAACTGGGTATGTTTAGCTTAAGAGAAAGAAGGACTAGGGGAGACATGATAGCAGTGTTCCAATATCTCAGGGGTTGCCACAAAGAAGAGGGAGTCAAACTATTCTCCAAGGCACCTGAGGGTAGAACAAGAAGCAATGGGTGGAAACTAATCAAGGAGAGAAGCAACTTAGAACTGAGGAGAAATTTCCTGACAGTTAGAACAATTAATCCGTGGAACAGCTTGCCTCCAGAAGTTGTGAATGCCCCAACACTGGAAGTCTTTAAGAAGATGTTGGATAGCCATTTGCCTGAAACGGTATAGGGTTTCCTGCCTAGGCAGGGGGTTGGACTAGAAGGCCTCCAATGTCCCTTCCAACTCTACTATTGTATTGTATTATGTATACTTAGTCCAATAGCTCTTCCACATATGACTTTCATAATATAGTCAGTAAGAGTGTTTTACTATTGGCAACAATTACATAGTTTTTTTTTCTTTATACCTAGTTTGGAGATATATTGAAAAACAGTGACATTGGTCCTGATTTGATCAGCTGTCGTTTATCAACATTAAGGTAAGCAATATGAGTTGGAAATTTTGTACTGATCCCTAAATGCCTTAATATGGGGATTAGTGGATTCTAATATGGATCTCTCACATCTTGTAACATTTGAAAGAACCTATGGTTTATTTCAATTCCATTTTTCAACATCACTATTAAAGGTATAGGTTCCCCTCACACATATGTGCTAGTCGTTCCTGACTCTAGGGGGTGGTGCTCATCTCCATTTCAAAGCCGAAGAGCCAGCGCTGTCCAAAGACATTTCCATGGTCAAATAGCCGGCATGACTCAATGCCAAAGATGCACGGAACCAAAGGTGGTCCCTATTTTTCTACTTGCATTTTTTCATGTGCTTTCGAACTGCTAGGTTGGCAGAAGCTGGGACAAGTAACGGGAGCTCTGTTACGCGACGCTAAGGATTCAAACCACCAAACTGCTGGCCTTTTTGATCGACAAGCTCAGCGTCTTAGCCACTCAGCCCCTCATTTTCATACCAAACATTTTCTTTGCTTCACTGTTTGTTTGAAATGAGCTTGAAAATAAACAGGGGCAAACAAAATAGTCAAACTGGTGAGAAGAAAAAATGATTGAAAGCAGTGTCAAGAAAAGAACCATTTACTTTACTTACTTTATTTGGACTTTTATACCGCCCCCTCTCCCCAAAGGGACTCGGGGCGGTGTACAGTCAGATAAAACACATAAATAAATAGAAAGTACAAACATAATTACATACTCAGTACCTAAAAGAGGAGGCAATAAGAAACTGTACATAAAGCAAAGCAGCTAAAAACAATATTTAAATAACCCCTAAAAATACCCAATTAAAATATCTGCCAGGAGGTAGAATAAGACTATGAATGGGCCAAGCCGGCTAAACGGAACAGGTGAGTCTTCAGTTTTTGTTGAAAGGAGCGGAAGTCGGTGGTGGTTCTGATATCGAGGGGGAGGTCATTCAGAGGGTTGGGCCCATCACAGAGAAGGCTCTACTCCTAGGCGCCGCCCGTTGGCATTGCTTAGTGGACGGCACCTGGAGGAGTCCCTCCCTGTGAGAGCGAATCGGTCGCAGGGAAGTGTGTGGTAGGATGCGATCCCGCAAGTACCTAGGTCCTGAGCCATGGAGCGCTTTAAAGATGGTAATTAACACCTTGAAACGCACCCGAAAGACCACAGGCAGCAAGTGCAGCTCGCGCAGGAGCGGTGTTACGTGGGAGTACCTAGTACTCCCCATAATAGCCCGCGCGGCTGCGTTCTGGACTAGCTGCAGTCTTCGAGCGCGTCCCAAGGGAAGCCCCATGTAGAGGGCATTGCAGTAGTCCAGCCGAGATGTCACCAGTGCATGAGTGACCGTGCGTAGGGCATCCCGGTCCAGTAGGGGGCGCAATTGGCGCACCAGGCGAACCTGGTGGAACGCCCCCCTTGCCACGGCTGCCACATGGTCATCCATTGACAGCCAGGCATCTAGGAGGATGCCCAAATTGCGCGCCCATTCCACAGGGGGCAATTGCTCGCCCCCTATGGTCAGTGATGGAATCAACTGACTGAACCGGGGTGCCGGTAGCCACAGCCACTCAGTCTTGGAGGGGTTGAGCTTGAGTCTGTTGTCCCCCATCCAGACCCCGATGGCTTCCAAACACCGGGTCATCACCTCGACAGCCTCGTTGGGGTGGTCTGGGGTGGAAATGTGCAGCTGGGTATCATCAGCGTACAGATGATACTCCACCCCAAAACCACGGATGATCTCCCCCAGCGGCTTCACATATGCGTTGAACAGGAGGGGCGAGAGGACCGACCCCTGAGGCACCCCACAAGTGAGTGGCCTCAGGGTCGACCTCTGCCCCCCTGCCAACACACATTACGTCTGGTCGGAGAGATAGGAGCCGAACCACCGCAGAACGGTGCCTCCAACTCCCATCCCCCCCAGCCGGGCAATAGGATACCATGGTCGATGGTATCAAAAGCCGCCGACAGATCTTATAGGACCAGGATAGAGGAACAACCCCTATCTCTGGCCCTCCAGAGATCATCGACCAACGCGACCAAGGCCGTCTCCATGCTGTGTCCGGGCCGGAAGCCGGACTGGCGTGGGTCTAGATATTCGGATTCCTCAAGGTGTCGTGGAAACTGCTGTGCCACCACATTCTCTACAACCTTCGCTAAAAAGGGAAGGTTGGAGACTGGACGATAATTAGCTAGCTCCATCGGGTCAAGGGAAGGCCTCTTGAGTAAGGGCCTCACCACCGCCTCTTTCAAGGCGGCAGGTAAGGACCCCTCGCCCAAAGAGGCGTTCACCAAGCCCAGTAGCCAGCCTCGTGTCACTTCCCAGGATGCCAGTACCAACCAGGAGGGACACGGGTCCATTAAACATGTGGTCGGTCGCAGCCGTCCACGCAACCTATCCAAATCCTCGGGGGCAACAGAATCAAACTCCTCCCAGAATGGTCTCACAAGACTCACTGTTGGCGGCTCCTCTGGTCCACTGAAGGGGGCCCATCCGCTCTGGATCTGAGCGATTTTGTCCTGCAGATATTCCCCAAACTCCTCTGCTCTGCCCTGTAAAGGGGCTTCCTCTGTGATAAGAGAGAGCGGGTCACCCGAAACAGGGCGGCAGGGCGGTTATCCGCGGACGCAATAAGAGTGGCACAATGTCTACGTTTGGCCACTCTTAATGCCACAAGGTAAGTCCGTGAATAGGCTCTTACCTGTGTTCGGTCAGATTCGGAGCGTGAGGACCTCCACCTGCCCTCTAGGCGTCTCCTATGGCGCTTCATCACCCTCAGGTCCTCGGTAAACCAAGGAGCCCGGGTGGGTCGTCGCTGCAGGAGAGGCCGCAAAGGCGCAACTCGGTCCAGGGCCCCAGCGGCTGCCCTATTCCAGGCGGCCACTAGGTTCTCGGAGCGAGAGCGGGTCAGGGCTACAGGGAATGGCCCAAGCTCCGTCTGGAACCTATCCGGTTCCATCAGGCGCCTGGGACGGTACCAACTTGGGCAGTTTGGTTCCGCCTCCTCGCGGTGGGGGGTAGCACCAGGGAAGTCCAGCCGGAGACATGAGTGATCTGACCATGACAGGGGAGTGATGGTTACATCCCCTCTTCCCAGATCACTCGTCCACTGTTCAGATACGAAAACAAGGTCCAGAGTGTGGCCACCTTCGTGTGTGGGGCCCTGAATTAATTGGGTCAGGTCCATGGCTGTCATGGAAGCCATGAACTCCCGAGCTACCTCGGATGCTTCCCCCGTCGACGGCAAGTTGAAATCCCCCATGACCACAAGCTTGGGGGTCTCAACTGCCGTCTCTGAGATCAGCTCGAGGAGCTTGGGCAGGGCTGCTGATGCATAGCGAGGAGCCAAGTATACAATCAGCAAGCCCCACTGCCTCCCTGGGCCCCATTTCACACCAAGGGACTCACATCCGGGTATCTGAGGTACAGTGAACTCCCTTGGCTCTAGACATTCCCGTATAACAACCGCCACCCCACTACCCTTACCCAGGGCCCGAGGCTGATGGAATGCACGGAAACCCGGTGGGCACATTTCCACGAGGGGTAAACCACCCTCGTGGCCCAGCCAGGTCTCCGTTATCCCTGCAAGGTCCAGCTCCCCCTCTGAGATCAACTCATTAATGAGGGGGGCCTTGTTGGTGACGGACCTTGCATTGCAGAGCATCAGCCTCAGGCCCTGGCTCTGTAGTTCCTGACCACCTAGATTGTGGGGATTGGTACAAACGACCGGGTGTAACCAACAACCACGGTCTCCCAACCGACGTTGTGGTCTTCTCCTGTCCTCGCATCCCCTCCTCCCCGCGACCGATGTAATAAGACAACCCTCTGTTGGAATGTTCTTTCCCCTCCCCCCTCCACCACACTCACTTCCCTCCTAGACTCACCTGTTCGCCTGGCACTGGCCCCCCTCCTGGACAGATTCCCCCCCCACCCTAAAACCCTCCCTGGAACCCCCTAAAAAGGATAAAAAACATTTAGTTAAAAAACCCCTAAGCTTCCATTTCTTCCACCTCTTGGGGTCTATAAACCCGTCATCAAGGCGGGCCCTTAAAAGCGTCAAGGGCCATGCCTGCGAGAGGGGGGACTCCCGCAGGAGGAGCAGGTCTAGCCTCGAATAAATAATCTTAAAAATCTTAAAAAACACGATGGGGTCAAGGTGTTGTAGTTGTAACCATGGATATAAAGGTTGCTGAAATACAACACAGCTGAAATTGAAGTCCTTTTACACTTCAGATTACCAGGTAGTTCCAAGATCTGAACACCTGTTGTGAATATACTATTATTTGGATCTTTTCCTTCTCAGATCTGTACATCAGAGGAAGTACACTGGAGTAAACAGTGTATGCTGCTATCATAAAGCTGCTACAGCACCCCCTTTCAATCCAATCAATATATATCAGAAATTCGTAAATGAGACCAACCATTTCACCAAGATGGGGAGGTACAACCTGGATCCAGACAGTCTTTTTGTTAATGGTAAGAAGCATAATTTTTGACCAACATTATTCTGACCAACATTATCTACGTAGCTTAAATGGTAATGTTGTGTCTCAATGACAGCAAGAAGAGATGCTACCTTTTTTTCCCTTACGTCTACCGGATTTGGGTTACAAAAGTCTGGATGATCACTAGATGGCAGCAGTGCTTATTGACACCTCATGGTCATTTGGAATTTTGTAGTCCAGAGCTGGTGACTCTGTTTTAAATTTACTTTTGTCTGGTGATGCCCAAGGACCTTCTACAAGCAAACTTTGGGCTAGATGGACCCTTTATATTGAGACATTGTTATTTTATTAGACAGCAAATAATTTCTACCCAAAGAAGATTATCACATCACATAAATTTTATACAGAATTCCTTAGAACATTGAAATTGCTTGCTGTACTTTGTAGAAATAGTCATAATCTCGAAATACCCTTTCATGTTTAGGATGGACCTGGCCTAATGTGTCAAGTAATTAAAAATGGTTGTGTGGTGTGTACTTTCAAACTTTTCTTAACAAATGATAAATTTTATCAGATGGGAAAAAGTTGATGATTTTGAAGAAAGAATGGATGAAATATTTGTAAAAGTAAGAGAGCAGGTAAAAGAAGATGTTGCTAAGTTAATGTAGTCTTTAGAACTCATGTCAGATGGGTTATTTGTAGAATGTGGAATGATTATAAATATAGATTCTGCCTGAAAACACCTTTTTGGCTTTCAATGCAAAAAGCATTTATAGAAGAGAAATGATAAGTGGTTTATTTATTGTGATGTACTAATGTTTTCACAAGGGGATTGTAAAATAAAATCAAGAGAAGATTTGAGAACAAAATATTCTTGTTAATGTTTTTCTTATGTACACTTAACAGAAAGATTTAGTGGATAAAAATGTTATGGTTTTCAACAATACTGAGACTGAATTTGAAATATAACTAACTATGTATTAATGATGAACATGTTATTGCTAAGATGTACAAACTTCTGATGAAACATCAGAAAAAGAACACAGGGAAAGAATGTATGATAAAGTGGGCTAAATTTTTTGGCTACGATATACAAATGGATCAAGTGGCTAAAAGGCTGAAATTTAGATTAGGTTGTAATCTCAAAGAGAACTTTTATAAAATGATGTACATTGCTATCTGTCAGCACAGAAACTGTTTAGATTGTATAAAGGCACTTTGAATGTTTGCTGGAAATGTGAAGGAACAACATGAAGGGACATTTTAATCATGTTTTGGTGGACATGTAAAAAAATAAAAACGCCGGATGCAAATACATATTGTACATTAAGACGATTGTAAAGATTAAAACTGAAACCAGAGACTTTTCTTTTGGGACCAGTGGACAGGCAACTAGAAAAAAGCCATGGAACTTTGTTTTATGTATGATAACTGCAGCAAGATTATTATATGCTGAAAAGTGGAACAGTTCGACACTAGCCATAATAGAAGAAAAGACGGTGAAGATGATGGAATAATGAAGATGCCTAAATTAACTTCTTTGCTCAGAAAAAAACCCAATATCTACATTTATGGCTGACTGGAAATTCCTTCTAGACCTTTTACATTAAACAGAAAAAATGCATTTATGAATTGTGATTTTGATTAGAATAAAAATTGATAATGAAAAGTGTACTTTTTTGTAATATAGAGTAAGAGACAATTTTGGAATTGTAGTTATATTTGCTGCCAAGAAAATTGGAAACGTTTTTCTTTTTCACACTTGCTTTTCTCTTTCTTTGCTTTTTTACTCGTTTATTAGTTTGTGTTAGTTTTTTGGTTCTTAATAAAATTCTTATTAAAACAATAACTTTATTAGAGGGTGAAGAATCACTAAATTTATTTAAACATATTGTTATGAAAGTTGGAAATCGCTTCTTCATACTTTTCTTTTTTCTCTCTTTTTGCTTTCCAAACACTTTTTGCTTTTCTGTATTCTTTTCTTCCATTAAATTTACTTTGTACTAGATTTTACTGTTGTAATCAAAAGTCTCAATAAAAATTATAATCAAGGAAGCAGCCATGACTATGACTGCTTTGAATTTTGCTTGATAGTAAAGTGGGAAAAGAAAGAAAAAGAAAAAAATAGCAGATCACTTCTTGTTTCCTTCTAGGATATTCACAATCTACAACTGATTCAGCTTCAGATCTACTAAGCTATGAGCTTGGTTTCAAAATTATCAACAAGAACTTGACCAATACAAATCCATTATCACCAGAATATAAGCAATTGATGGGTTCCATCAGTAATGAGGTGAGGATTTTCACTTAGAAGTCCTCTACTGCATACCCTGAATGGAAAAATGATAGGGAACTACCATGTGATAATGCCGTTGCAAGTCTCTCTCACATTCTTTAATTCCCTCTTTTTGTAAGATGTTTTTGAATTAATTTTCCTAATTTGCATCCATTCCTTCCACAAACTGGCATGTCTACAATTTTATAATAACAATAAAGTAGTTCAGGAAGAGAATGTCCATTAAATCTGAATGTCCATTAAATTCAAACATATCACTTTATCAATCTGCCTCATTTGTCTAAATATATCATTGTTGTAAATTGCTTATTTGTACCAGTAGTAAAAATCTCAATGCAATAGTTAAATCTTTATTTAATGGCAAACTCTCAATTAGACATGTCTCAGTCATCCAGGTCATGGTTGTCCCAAAGGTGTTTTTTTCAGGAGGCAACTGGACTTTCTTCTTTTTCTTGGATAAGAAACCAAACGTTTTCAAAGAAAACAAGAAAGTCCAGATGCTTCCTGAAAAAAATACCTTTGGGATGATCTCAGTTGGACAGATATTACTCCATTTAATGAAAGAATCAGGTGAAAATTCTGTATCTGAATCCAATAAATCAGGGTAATATAGAATAGAATAGAATGGAATGGAATAGAATACTTTATTGGCCAAGTGTGATTGGACATAAGGAATTTGTCTTCGGGTGCATAAGCTCTCGTACATAAAAGCTGTAAGTGACAAATCATGATCATAGTCATAATAAATAAAAAAACATAAATCATAAATCATAAGATGCAACACTTAGTGATTAAAGTGCAACTGTAGTATAATTCTTCTGAACAGTTTGTTCTCAGATCTGTTTTGGCTACTTACCTCCTTCACAACTCAATAGGGTAGGTGACTTATTGTGCACCAAACAACAAGAGATTTAAAAGTACAGACCTACCTAAGCTTAATAGGATTTAATTTGATTTGGTTCCAGTTGAATCAACTCTTCCACCAGAGTTCCATCAGCGATGGATTCAAAATTTGTGCTGTAACTAAATTAAGGTCAGTATTTACCAAAGGTGGCTCTGAGCAAGATCTTGATGACATCGTTGAGTTTATAAACAATTAAATCAAAACCAAGTGAATTGTTATGGCTTATTATGGTACGTGAATTCAGCCAGGCGTGGCTTACTCAAGAAACTATAATTAAGTAAATTATGGTTTCATCAAATATTTCAATTATGTCTGCACACTCATTGTTTGGATCTTATCTGTCCTCAATACCAAGCACTTGAAGATACCACTTAAATCTGGCTACATAAAACTTTTAACTGAGATAGTATTCTCTAGGAGAGGGATTGTTTTCACAGCATACTAGGAAACTATTTATCAATGTTGCATTAATCTGCAAGTAATAAAATAAAAAGAAGAAAGCACAGTATTTCCCAACTCACATTCTCCAAGCACCTTGGACTTTTATCTTCCAGAATTCCAAACAAGCATGTCTGTAAAGGAACTACAGTCCCCTTTCCCTTCCTGACCCACCTTTCCAAGTAGAGCAGATGCTGCAGGGTAGACATCAAAATAGCACTCCCCAGATTTTACATTTCTTCAGACTTTTCAACTACAGTACAATTTAGAGCTACTGAAAATAAAGGAGAATTTTATTCCTTACCTCTTTCCTGCACGCAGGCCATTGCTTTCCATTCACTTATCCATTAGCTGGCACTGGATAGCTGGGCCCAATTACAAAAACTCTGTGCAAGTTCATCAGGAGTTCTTTCTAAATTGCAGCTTGAGGGAGAGAGGGAGAAGAAAAGTGCCTCAAAGAGATTTGTTTTAAAAGTGGGGGGGAAGTAAGGAAGAATAACAAACCATGTATCAGAAACAGAATGCCCATTTTAGGCACTGGCGCCATTCATTCCTTACTAGGCCTACCATGTGGAAATTCCCTCACCAACAGATAAGTCCTGGAGAATGCAGCTCTTGGCATTAAAAAGGTTGCTAGGCCCTCCTGCTGCTGCTGAGCTAGGTATCTTGGAATATCCTAGCTTATTCCAAAATAATCAAATATGAGAATGGCCAGAATTCTCTCAAGACGTTGAAATCTTCCAGTCCAGTTGATATTGATTGAAAGAACTAAGGGCAAGGATATGAGTGAAAGCAAAAGCAGACATAATTCTGTCCCTGGGCCTAAGGTGTCAGGAAGTATGGCTGAGCCCATGCTATGGTTATGTTCATTTATCATTAATAAGCTTGTTTTTTCCCCTCTGGCTGAGGCGTGTATATCTATGTATAGTGTAGCTAACAATATTTAAAATAGGGAAAGGACGGTGTGTGTGTGTGCGTGTTGTCTTTTCCCTGCTTTAAATATTGTAGGCTACACAAAATCATGAATTTGAGATGAGCGGCCATATAAATTGAAAAAAAATGAATTTTTAAAAATAAAAGTGTGGTTCCTTTGGAGAATTGCAGCATTGGTTAATAATCAGAGGCATAGAGGTAGCTCAGATCATGATGGTCAGCTAATTCAGGGGTCTCCAATCTTGGCCACTCGAAGACTTGTGGACCTCTGGGAGTTGAAGTCCACTAGTCTTGGCCAAGGTTGGAGACCCCTGAGCTAGTTGACATGTTCCTTATTTATGTAGAGTTCTGAAAACACAAGAAACCCAGCTTAATAAAGAAAAATATTGCATGCACTTATATTAATCCCAAACTAACGGATTATTTTAGATTAATGTGCTGGCCTGTTCATACAACATATTGTCAGTATGGCAGCACATTGAATCACAAAATGCCCAATAAGCTGTTATTGCAGCCTATTTGATGTGAACCCAACCTTATTTTATAAATAAGGCAAACGTTAGCTTGCTTATCTAATGCACATATCAGAATGGGAAATGTTTCCAGGAAATCTTCATTTTTTTAATGTACTGAAATCCAGAAACTTCATGGAGACGTATTGTTATTATTTCCACCAAAGTAAATTCGGCCCACTCATAATAGGTAAATTTACATAATAACCCATCATGTGGTTTTAGCTGAATCTGTTGGGTTTTAACCTCACCCACTGTATATCAGGCCTTATTTTTGAATGTATTACTTAGCGACCTAGACAAATTTGCTTTTTTTCATTAAAAGATGCCAAGAGCAATATATTTCTTTGGTGGGTAGTCGAGAAGCATTTGACTAAGATAGTAGAAAATATAGCTCTCAGTGGTTCTGCTGGCTAGAAATTTTGCACCACTGAAAAAGCCATTTACGGCAAAGAATATGTTAGCAAAATATTTTGATTATGAAGTTTCACCATGCTATAGTAGGAATCTTTTGTTCTGTATGCACTTTGATCTTAGACATGTCATCAAGGCATCAAAACTCAAGATGATTTTGAAAGTTGCCTCTGAAAAATGTCTGACTTTATCTTCAAGTAATACAATTTGAAATGCTTTTGTACATAATCTTGCTTTTTAGCTTTAGTCTGAAGTCAATTCATGTTTTTCTCTCTTCCTACACCCCCACCCCCACCCCCGGATATTTTGTAGACTCGGTTCCATCATAGTTGATTGCAAGTGTAACTTCCATCCTTCAGGAATTATTAGCAAAGACACCGTCAAAAATGTATTTCAACAAGAGACCCAGAATGCCACCTCTCAGTGGCTGGGTAGCAGGTTCCAAATCATGGGCTTCACCATTGAAGGTATAAACTTTGGCATAAACTAAAATGGTAATGGTCATTAATGTAGGACTCACAACTTTAAGAAATCTATAATATCTGTAGTAACTGTGGACAGTAGAAACTGTGAAAGGGATCTTGGAGTCCTAGTGGACAACCATTTAAATATGAGCCAGCTGTGTGCAGCAGCTGCCAAAAAGCCAACACAGTTCTAGGCTACATCAACAGAGGGATAGAATCAAGATCACGTGAAGTGTTGATGCCGCTTTATAAGGCCTTGGTAAGGCCACACTTGGAATACTGCATTCAGTTTTGGTCGCCACGATGTAAAAAAGATGTGGAGACTCTAGAAAGAGTGCAGAAAAGAGCAACAAAGATGATTAGGGGACTGGAGACTAAAACATACGAGGAACTGTTGCAGGAACTGGGTATGTTTAGCTTAAGAGAAAGAAGGACTAGGGGAGACATGATAGCAGTCTTCCGATATCTCAGGGGTTGCCACAAAGAAGAGGGAGTCAAACTATTTTCCAAGGCACCTGAGGGTAGAACAAGAACCAATGGGTGGAAACTAATCAAGGAAAGAAGCAACTTAGAACTGAGGAGAAATTTCCTGTCAGTTAGAACAATTAATCAGTGGAACAGCTTGCCTCCAGAAGTTGTGAATGCCCCAACACTGGAAGTCTTTAAGAAGATGTTGGATAGCCATTTGCCTGAAACGGTATAGGGTTTCCTGCCTAGGCAGGGGGTTGGACTAGAAGGCCTCCAAGGTCCCTTCCAACTCTACTATTGTATTGTATTGTATTGTATTGTATTGTATCTCCTTTCCTATTACTTATGTCAGATAGACAGACAGATAGATCTCACCGGCATGGTGGCCTAGTGGTGAAGATACTCACCTGCTATTCAGAAGATTGAGAAGTCAATCCTAGGTAGCGGCAGATGTTTCTCTCCTAGGGCACAAAGAAAAAATATCCACTGCAAACTCCACCTGGTGTCAGGAAGGGCATCTGGCCAGTAAATGCTCAGCTCCATTCAGTGACCGCAACTCTAGCCCAAATTAAGGGATTATAGGCAGGGGTGGTATTCACTTACCTGCCTTACTGGTTTGCAAATGTGAGCATGCTCAGGCAGGCAGATTTTTAACACTCTTAGGGTCTTTTTATTGTATTTATTTTGTACAATGACAATAAAGGCGATACTATACTTTCAGAAGCGTATTATAACTTTGCTACAAGCCTTTTGGACTTGGAGTGAGAGGACCCCCACCATGTGTGGAATGTTTGTTTGTTTACCATATCTTTTATATTATTTTGTCCCAAAGACTTCAGGCAGTAACAATGAACAATTAACAAAAACAACCCTAGACACATATAGAATATATATAAATGGCTGTGTGTGTGTGTATGCTCCAGCATAACTCTGGAACGCCTTGAGCAATTTCAACCAAACTTGGTACACAGATGACATACTCCCTGGAAACAAATACTGTGGGGATAAGACACCCCTAATACCCCTCGGTGTGTGTGTTCTATGAAGATATAGTGCATTGTGCCTTAAAATGGCTTCTACTGTACTGCCGTAAAATGGATTCTACTGTACAGTTCAATGAAGTTGCCATGGTAACAGCTTCACAGTACTCCACAAGGGGGCTCCGTCTGGTAAGGGGGAAAATCCAACATTAGAAATTACATTTGGTACAGATATTTTCTCCTTATAAATAAGTACCTGGACAACGCCAGGTTATCAGCTAGTAATTATAAAAATAGGTGCCATAGCAGTGATGGTTTCTACCGGTTCAGATCAGTTCGACCAAATCAGTAGTGGTTTGGTGGTCTGGGTCGCTGGAAACAGCAGCGACCTAAGCCTGCCATGCCCCCAAACCGGTTCCCTGGTTGGTGTCATCAGCGCCACCATCTTGTTTTTCAGTTCTGCGCATGCGCAGAACAATTTTAATTGCACTGTGCATGTGCGTGCATGCACGCATCAGGCGCGAACCATCAGTAGTGCCAGCTGGAACCCACCCCTGTGCCACAGATCCCATGTTTATATTATAAAACACCCTTCTTCTGTACCAATCTGAAGTGAAAAGTATTTCCTAAAACACAGGAGGGTTATATTAACTGTATTTTAAAATTATATAGTTTTAATTAAATATTAATGTATATTATTATTATTGCATTGTTGTTAGCTTTTGTATACTATTTAGAATGGCCTTGACTGAGTGATTATTAAATGTACAAGAAAAAAAACTGTTAGTGCCATTTGTGCACTCCGTTTTCTATTGAAAATTCTTGAAACAAATACTAAAGCAGTAACCGCTAACACCCCCCCCCTATCTTTTGCCCCTTCCATATTTAATGGAATCCTTCCTTCTCTTTCATTCTTTTCCAGCATATCCTCCAGCCATGGCAACAGAACCATCCAAACAAGGTAATTAGGATCTTTTATCCAAAAATATTTTTGCTTCAGATTTCAGTACCCCCAGCCCCTCGGCATTGAATGGAAGAAATGTAAATTGTTATTGTATCAGTCCCTACAGAAGATGCTATAAACTGAAATAGAATCAGCATAGTCTATCCAAAGCATACATACACATCAGTGGTGGGATTCAAATTTTTTTACTACCACTTCTGTTAGTGTAGCGTGGCATGGTGGACGTGGCATGGCTTGGTGGGCGTGTCAGGGGAAGGATACTATAAAATCTCCATTCCCTCCCCACTCCAGGGGAAGGTTACCGCAAAATACCCATTCCCTCCCTACTCTTGGGGGAAGGATACTGCAAAATCCCCATTTCCTCTTGATCAGCTGGGACTTGGGAGGCAGAGAATAGATGGGGGCAGGGCCAGTCAGAGGTGGTATTTACCGGTTCTCTGAACTACTCAAAATTTCCTCTACCGGTTCTCCAGAACTGGTCAGAACCTGCTGCATACCACCTCTGATATACATGCATGTGGCTTGTGGAAATGGGCAGGGTGTAAATTTCATCGTTAAATTTATGCATTTGCTTTATTTCTTATTTCCAGAGCTCCCTTATTGGGCCATCATCCTCATATGTTTCTCTGTCTTACTGGGTTCTATCTTTTTCTTTCTTCTGTGTGTTTTGGTATGTATGCACTATGCTTCAAAGTAGAGGGCTAATGATAATAATAATAATATAATAATAACTTTTATTTCTAGACCGCACCCTTTCCTAGGCAGGACTCGGGGTGGTGTACAGTCATGTTTAAAAAACCATATACAAATACATAGACATGAACATAGACATAGACATAGACATAGACGTGGACGTAGACGGAGGAGGTAAAAAATATACTGTACAATTCTTAGTTAAAATACAAATATTAAAATACCCTTAAAAATTCCCCAATAAAATGTTTGCCAGGAGGTGAAAGATGGAACTATCAATCAGCTAAGCCAGCTAGTCGGAACAGGTGAGTCTTGAGCTTCTGTCGGAAGGAGCGGAGGTCATTGGTAATTCTAATATCGGGAGGGAGGTCATTCCAGAGGGTTGGGCCCATCACAGAGAAGGCTCTACTCCTAGGCGTCACCCGCTGGCACTGCTTGGCGGATGGCACCTGGAGGAGTCCCTCCCTGTGAGAGCGGATAGGTCATAGGGATGTATGAGGTGAGATGCGGTCCCGCAGGTAACTAGGTCCCATGCCATGGAGCGCTTTGAAGATAGTAACCAACACCTTGAAACGCACCTGAAAAACCACAGGAAGCCAGTGCAGCTCGCGCAGGAATGGTGTTATGTGGGAGTATCTTGATCCTCCCATGATAACCCGTGTGGCCGCATTCTGAACTAGCTGCAGTCTTCGGGTGCATCTCAAGGGGAGCCCCATGTAGAGAGCATTGCAGTAGTCCAGGCGAGACGTCACCAGCGCATGAGTGACTGTGCGTAGGGCGTCCCAATCCAATAGGGGGCGCAATTGACGCACCAGGCGAACCTGGTGGAACGCCCCCCTCGCCACGGCTGTCAGATGGTCATCCATCGACAGCCGGGCATCAAGGAGGACACCCAAATTGCGCGCCCGTTTCACGGGGGGCAATAATTCGCCCCCTATGGCCAGTGATGGCGTCAACTGGTTAAATCGGGGCGCCGGTAGCCACAGCCACTCAGTCTTGGAAGGGTTGAGTTTAAGTCTGTTGTCCCCCATCCAGACCCGCACGGCTTCCAAACACCGGGACAACATTTCGACGGCCTCGTTGGGGTGGTTTGGGGTGGAAATGTACAGCTGTGTATCATCAGCGTACAGATGGTATCCAACCCCAAAACCACGGATGATCTCACCCAGCGGCTTCATGTATGTGTTGAACAGGAGGGGTGAGAGGACCGAACCCTGAGGCACCCCACAAGTGAGTGGCCTCAGGGTCGACCTCTGCTCCCCTGCCAACACACACTGCGTCCGGTCGGAGAGATAGGAGCGGAACCACCGCAAAACGGTGCCCCCCACGCCCATCTCTTCCAGCCGGCGCAATAAGATACCATGGTCGATGGTATCGAAAGCCGCTGATAGATCTAATAGGACCAGGATAGAGGAACAACCCCTATCTCTGGCCCTCCATAGATCATCTACCAACGCGACCAAGGCCGTCTCCATGCTGTGACTGGGTCGAAAGCCGGACTGGCGCGGGTCAAGATAGACTGCTTCCTCCAGGTGACGTGGGAACTGTTGCGCCACCACACTCTCTACAACCTTCCCTAAAAAGGGAAGGTTGGAGACAGGACGGTAATTAGCTAGTTCCTCCGGATCCAGGGAAGGCCTCTTGAGCAGGGTCCTCACCACCGCCTCTTTCAAGGCAGTCGGCAAGGACCCCTCCTCCAGTGAAGCGTTCACCAGACCCAGGAGCCAGCCTCGTGTAACCTCCCAGGATGCCAGTACAAGCCAGGAGGGACACGGGTCCAGTAAACATGAGGTGGCTCGCAGTCGCCCACGTAACCTGTCCAAGTCCTCGGGGGCAACAGAGTCAAACTCCTCCCAGCATGGTGTCTCAAGACTTGCTTCCAACATCTCTCCTGGTCCACTGAAGGGGGCCCATCCACTCCGGATCTGATCGATTTTGTCCTGCAGATATTCCCCAAACTCCTCTGCTCTACCCTGCAAAGGGGCTTCCCACGACCTCTGAAATAAGAGAGAGCGGGTCACCCGAAACAGGGCGGCAGGGCGGTTATCCGCGGACGCAATAAGAGCGGCACAGTGTCTACGTTTGGCCGCTCTTAGAGCCACAAGGTAGGTCCGTAAATAGGCTCTTACCTGTGTTCGGTCAGATTCGGAGCGTGAGGACCTCCACCTGCTTTCTAGGCGTCTCTTGTGGCGTTTCATCACCCTCAGCTCCTCGGTAAACCAAGGAGCCAGGGTGGTTCGTTGCCGTAAGAGAGGCCGCAAAGGCGCTACCCGGTCCAAGGCCCCCGCAGCCGCCTTATTCCAAGCGGCCACTAGGTCCTCCGTCCGGGAGCGGGTCAGGGCTACAGGAAATGGCCCAAGCTCCATCTGGAACCTATCCGGTTCCATCAGGCGCCTGGGGCGGTACCAACTTGGGCAGTTTGGTTCCGCCTCCCCGCGGTGGGGGGTAGCGCCGGGGAAGTCGAGCCGGAGAGAAGAGTGGTCTGACCATGACAGGGGTGTGATAACTAGATCCCCTATTCCCAGATCACTCGTCCACTGTCCAAATACAAAAACAAGGTCCAGTGTGTGTCCACCCTCGTGTGTGGGGCCCTGAATTAATTGGGACAGGTCCATGGCTGTCATGGAAGCCATGAACTCCCGAGCCACCTCGGATGCTTCACCCGTCGACGGCAGATTGAAATCCCCCATAACCACAAGTTTGGGGGTATCAACTGCTGTCTCCGCGATCAGCTCGAGGAGCTCGGGCAGGGCCGCTGATGCATAGCGAGGAGCCAAGTATACAATCAGCAAGCCCAACTGCCTCCCTGGGCCCCATTTCACACCAAGGGACTCACACCTGGAGATCTGTGGCACAGTGAACTCCCTCGGTTCAAGACTCTCCCGTATAATTACCGCCACCCCACCACCCTTACCCTGGTCCCACGGCTGATGAAATGCATGGTAGCCTGGCGGGCACATCTCCACGAGGGGTAAACCACCCCGTGGCCCAGCCAGGTCTCCGTTATCCCTGCAAGGTCCGGCTCCCCCTCTGAGATCAACTCATTAATGAGGGGGACCTTGTTAACAACGGACCTTGCATTGCAAAGCATCAGCCTCAGGCCCTGGTTCTGTAGGTCCTGACCACCTAGGCTGCGAGGGTTGGTACAAGCGACCGGGCGTGTCCAACAGCCACGGTCTCCCAACCGACTACGAGATTTTATTCGGTCATCGCATCCACCTCTCCCCACGACCGTTGGAATAAAACAACCCTCTGTAGGAATGTCATTTCCCCTCCCCCTCCACACTCTGCTCACTTCCTCCTTGACCTCACCTGTTCGCCTGGCTACAGTCCTCCTCCTGGCCTGATCCCTCCCACCCACCCTGGAACCCCCTAAAAAGGATAAAAAGCATTTAGTTAAAAAACCCCTGAGTCTTCGCTTCCTCCACCTCTCGGGGTTAACAAACCCGTCATTAAGGTGGGCCCTTGAGAGGGCGAAGGGCCAGATCTGCGAGAGGGGGGACTCCCGCAGCTGGAGCAAATCCGATCTCGAATATATGCTGGAATATATGCTAAAAGCGATGCAATCAGGGCCAGGGTGCCATGGATGATAAAATGAGACAGCAGGCCAGGTTCCACATCAGATGGTAAATAAAGGAATAATGAGAAGACAGCAGGAAGATGGTAAAAAAGATGGAGGCCGGGAGGCAGTCCATGATGTAAGTAGGCAGACGAATTAAATAGATGTTTGATGGGGTTTTTTTCCTAGTGGGTTGATGAAAAAAATGGTGGGGGTAATCACGCAGGCGCACACAGTAGTTGGCTCAGAGTCAGATGTAAATAGTCACAAACAAAATGGCAAGTGGGCAGGTAGTTGTACAAAGATGTTGGTGGTTAACGATGAGTCTCTGATGTAAGGAATCCTCAGCACTCTTCCTATATATATATATACTTGAAGAGTGTGTATGTTTTCTCAGAAGAATTTTAATAATAGTGGATGGGAATGTGATGAAACAGTTTCCTTGAGACCCCCTAGGATGTTAATGGAGACAATTCTTGGACCCTAAAAGCAGTTAATGGAGCCAATGGAAGGGGTCTTTTGCTTTGTCCCTCTGACAAAGTCAGATGGAATTGAGGCCGTTAGCTCCTGAAGGAATGTCCATCATGAGAGAGGAAATGGACAAAAGAAGGAAGGCACTCCACTTATATGGGCATAAAATGTATTTATTTCTGTCTTTAATCAGACTGCTGTGTGGGTGAAGAGGAAAGCAGGAAAATACCAGATCCAAAGGAATATTTTTGGCCTCTATTTCCCACGCATGGATAAGCAAAAATCATAGTGATGTGGATTTTGGAAACTTGACTCCTTCCCTGCAAAAAGACCATTTTTGCAGCATTCCATCTTGCACATATTGTGCAACAAAAATTGTGTTTACTACAGCTGGAATGAATGTCTTGATGAAGAAAAGATACTGCATATTCTGTGGAAGACTGTCAGGTTGATAAATTGATGGGGTGCCCTGTCATATTTATTTATTATGTGTTGTAAAACTTGGAGTATCTTTTTAAACATCTATAAAAACTAAAGATTAGGTTATTGAAATGCCAAAAATAGAGATTCTGCCAGCTGCATGGATCAGTATTAAACAATTTGCATTCTTTTGAGACTGCAAAGCATCAATGAACTCTACTGCACATTTTTTAACAATGTAACAATAAAATATATACTGTATTCTTTTGCTCAGTAAACAAGCATGGATTTATATCTTTCAAAGACAATTAAGTTGTTGAAATGGAAAACTTACAGTATTTTTATTTGCACTGCAATTATGTCATACTGCACTGTACTACACTGTATTTTATTTGCACTGCAATTATGTCATACTGCACTGTACTACACTGTACTGTAATATCTGTTTTCAAAATAATGTATCTTGGGTAGAGATGATTTTCAATCCTTTTTTAGATATTTCAAATGTTCCTGATTTCTTGCACTGCAATTATGTCATACTGCACTGTACTACACTGTACTGTAATATCTGTTTTCAAAATAATGTATCTTGGGTAGAGATGATTTTCAATCCTTTTTTTAGATATTTCAAATGTTCCTGATTTCTTAGAAATCAATAAACATGAGCAATATAATAAAAAACAAAGTGAAACCTAAACTTCTACCAAGAATGTAAAATAACTTTTTTGAAGACAATTGTGGCATATATGACTATGAACACACATCTTAGAATGCTGTGTACAAGAAAAAGGTAGATATGAAGAAATCAGCTTTAGTCAGAAATGGAATAATTCTTTCTGCATTAATTTTGCGGTTATACAATAAATAGCTAAAATTTAGCTGCCACCATCCCAAAATGATAAAGTATTTATGTACACACCAAACTTATCTTTCTCTTTTCAGTTATTTTTAGTAGCAAAGTACCTTGTTTGGGGATACAATTACAGTATTTTTTCTGCCTCTCATTCATTCACAATACTAGCCAATTATAAACAATAAATAAATAAATTAGCAGCTAGTAATGAATATGTTAAATCTGTTTAAATATCCAGAGAATATCAATACAATAGTAGAGTTGGAAGGGACCTTGGAGGTCTTCTAGTCCAACCCCCTGCCTAGGCAGGAAACCCTATACCGTTTCAGACAAATAGCTATCCAACATCTTCTTAAAGACTTCCAGTGTTGGGGCATTCACAACTTCTGGAGGCAAGCTGTTCCACTGATTAATTGTTCTAACTATCAGGAAATTTCTCCTCAGTTCTAAGTTGCTTCTCTCCTTGATTAGTTTCCACCCATTGCTTCTTGTTCTACCCTCAGGTGCCTTGGAGAATAGTTTGACTCCCTCTTCTTTGTGGCAACCCCTGAGATATTGGAACACTACTATCATGTCTCCCCTAGTCCTTCTTTCTCTTAAGCTAAACATACCCAGTTCCTGCAACCGTTCTTCATATGTTTTAGTCTCCAGTCCCCTAATCATCTTTGTTGCTCTTTCACCAAAAGGTCTGTTTTTGTCTTTTATATACAGGTAAATTAATAGATTTACTTATTGAGATAGATTTCAGTTTAGTAGACCAAATGCAATGGGGGTGGGGGTTCTGTCCTTATGTTACATGCTTCAGTACACTTATAAAATTCCCTTCATGATTCTGTTTATCTATAACACTGCAAAATATGCATGCATAAAATCTCATTTCCATTTTAAATATTTGGAACACAACAGCTGAGTCATATAACATGCAAAGATAAAGGCTGGGTTCCCCCTATTTTAGCCTAGTAAACAATTTGCATTCTCAAGAAATGATACCATGAAAACTTTGTGGGTGTGTAAAAATAAGTAAATATAGAGGTTCCTATCCTCGTCCTTACTTTATTGAACTTTAGTTGGCCAAGTCTGATTTGACACACAAGGAATTAACCTTTGGTATAGAAGCCCTCAATTCACACACAAAGCAACAGAATCATCACCATCACAATACCAATAAAAAGGGGGAGTAAAGAAGATAATAAGAACACTAAGTGATAATACTATAACTACACTACATAGATAAATATAAATAGACATTACACAGTGCTTCAAGAATTAGGTGTTCAGAAGAGCAATAGCAGGGGGGAGGGCACTATGTCTAATTGCTTTGGCATGCAAAATACTGCTGGTCTTTTCAGCATTGAGTTATTTAGATTTATTTAAACTGAAAGGCTTCCACATTTCTCAAGGAATAGCAATTGAACTTTTCTGTGTGCTTGCACAGATAATCCTCATTTAGCGACTGCCTCTATTAGTGATTGTTTGTAGTTATGACAATGATGAAAAAAATAACTTTACAACAAATCTTTGCCTGTATGACCTTTGCAGGACTGTAAAGCAAAGGAAAGCTAAAGTGAAATCATAAGGACAGTCATGGTTTCGCTTAGCTATCACTTTGTTAATCATCAAGTTGCCAGTCCTAATAAAAGTGTGGTTACTAAATGAAGACAGTATAGATTAGATTAGATTGGATTAGATTGGATTAGATTAGATTAGATTGGATTGGATTGGATTGGAATAGAATAGAATAGAATAGAATAGAATAGAATAGAATAGAATAGAATAGAATAGAATAGAATAACAGAGTTGGAAGGGACCTTGGAGGTCTTCTAGTCCAACCCCCTGCTTAGGCAGTAAACCCTACAGCTGTATGCCTTCAAGTCAGCCTTGGCTCCTGGTGACTGCCTTAACCGCTCCCTGCATTTTTATTAGTCTCATTTTCAAAAGTGATTTACCATTGCCCTCTTCTTCCTAGGTCTGAGAGAGAAGGACTGGCCCAATGTCACGAAGCTGGCTTTGTACCTAAGCAGGACTAGAATTCACCATCTCCTGATGTAATAAGAGAAACTACATTCTCAGGTTCAAACCAACTTCTGAGATTATGTCTATGGAGATTCTCAGTCATCCAGGTCATGGTTATCACAAAGATGCTTTTTTTTCAAGAGGCAACTGGACTTTCTTTGTTTTTCTTTGAAGATGTTTCGCTTCCCATCCAAGGAGCTTCTTCAGCTCTGACTGGATGGTGGGGAAATGGAACAGTTTTGAAGAAGAAAATGGAAGGAGGGATAGTTAGAATGGAAGAAGCTTCTTGGATGAGAAGCGAAATGTCTTCAAAGAAAAACCCAGAAAGTCCAGTTGCCTCTTGAAAAAGCACCTTTAGTAGCACAACTTCCGAGGTACTTAATTTCTGAGATAACCAGGCTCATAGGTGAACAGCAACTGAAAAATTAGATCTCCTTGATGCCACCCTGTTTCCCTACACACTGGTTTCTCCCTTCCCCACCATCTCTCTGGGAAACCAGGAGAGGATAGAAGAAAAACCTCTCATCCCTAGCTAAATACAGAAGGGGAAGCCAGACAAAAATTTTGCGCATGTGTAGCTCAGCCAACCTGAGGCGAGTGATAGAATGCTATCCGTCAATTCCACGATTGAAGCAATAAATAACAAACAAATAAATAACATAAACTTTGTGAAACATATTAAAATAAAACAAGTTTCTCCAGGCACAATTGTGACAGTTTGAAAGAACATGAAAAATAATAACCCTTTCAGGCAATTAAAAATTCTAACTCCTCAATTTCTAACCTTCTGTGAAGTAAATGCTTCTTCCTTCACCTTTCAGGATTCCAGCCAAGTCTCTCACCAAAGTCTTCCCGCCAAAACACTCTCACCCCTGGCTAAATACAGAAGGGGAAGCTAAAATGTTTGGATGTCTGTAGCTCAGCCAATTTGATGATGGAAGGCTACCAGTCAATTCCACAATTGATACAAAAGAAAACAGAAATCAATACAATACAATACAATACAATAGTAGAGTTGGAAGGGACCTTGGAGGTCTTCTAGTCTAACCTCCTGCCTAGGCAGGAAACCCTATACCATTTCAGACAAATGGCTATCCAACATCTTCTTAAAGACTTCCAGTGTTGGGGCATTCACAACTTCTGGAGGCAACTTCTGTTCCACTGATTAATTGTTCTAACTGTCAGGAAGTTTCTCCTCAGTTCTAAATTGCTTCTCTCCTTGATTAGTTTCCACCCATTGCTTCTTGTTCTACCCTCAGGTGCTTTGGAGAATAGTTTGACTCCCTCTTCTTTGTGGCAACCCCTGAGATATTGGAACACTGCTATCATGTCTCCCCTAGTCCTTCTTTCTCTTAAACTAGACATACCCAGTTCCTGCAACCGTTCTTCATATGTTTTAGTCTCCAGTCCCCTAATCATCTTTGTTGCTCTTCTCTGCACTCTTTCTAGAGTCTCCACATCTTTTCTACATCGTGGCGACCAAAACTGAATGCAGTATTCCAAGTGTGGCCTTACCAAGGCCTTATAAAGAGGTATTTAACACTTCACGTGATCTTGATTCTATCCCTCTGTTGATGCAGCCTAGGACTGTGTTGGCTTTTTTAGCAGCTGCTGCACATGGCTGGCTCATATTTAAATGGTTGTCCACTAGGACTCCAAGATCCCTTTCACAGTTACTACTATTGAGCAAGGTACCACCTATACAGTACCTGTGCATTTCGTTTTTCTTGCCTAAATGTAGAACCTTACTCTTTTCACCATTGAATTTCATTTTATTAGATAGTGCCCAATGTTCAAGTTTGTCAAGATCCTTCTGTATCTTTAGCCTATCTTCTGGAGTGTTGGCTATTCCTGCCAGCTTGGTGTCATCTGCAAATTTGATGAGTTCCCCATTTATTCCCTCATCTAAATCATTGATGAAGATGTTGTCTCATCCAAATCATTGATGAAGATGTCAATAAATAAGTAAATAAATAAACTTTATAAAATATATTAAAATAAAATAAGTTTCTACAGGCACAATTGTCCGTTTGAAAAAAAAAACATGAAAAACAACCCTTAATGCAATTCTAACTAAAAATTCTAACTCCTCAGTTTCTAACCTTGTCTGAGGTAAATGCCCCCTTCAACTTTCAGGATTCATTCCAGCCAAGTCTCTTACCAAAGTCTTCCCGCCAAAACCTGACAGAACCCACTTCTCTATTTCTACTGGCTGTCTTGGGTCATGTGACTCCTTTTTTGCGTGCAAAAAGCTGGCTTGTGATGTAAACGGCTGGCTGCCTCCCTACCTACGGCCTCATGTCTACCTATGGAGCTTCCTGGAGAAAGAAGGTGGGGACACACTCTCACAAAACAGCCCACTCAGGGCCTACTTTATAGCATACAAGTGGTCCTCAGCTTACAACAGTTTGTTTAGTAACCGTTCAAAGTTACAATGGCACTGAAATAAGTAACGTACGATTGTTTTTTACACCTTTGCGGCATCCCCACAGTCACGTGATCAAAATTCAAATGCTTGGCAACTGGCATGTATTTATGATGGTTGCTGTGTCCTAGGATCATATGATCACCTTTTGTGACCTTCTGACAAGCAAAGTCAATAGGGAAGCCAGATTCCCCAATAACTTTGCAGTTGTTACTTTAGTAAAACAACCGTTTTCCTAACTTAACAACAGCAGTGATTCACTTACCAACTGTGGAGGAAATGTCATAACATGGGGCAACAACTCTCTTAGCCACAGAAATTTTGGGCTCAATTGTCTTATGTCGAGGACCACCTTTAGTGATACAGACCATCTTTTCTTGAAACAAAATAAAGGACAAACCTGAAAGGAGGGTAAATCTGAAAGAGGTTCATAAGGATTAAGGGGAGGGGGGGCAATTATTCATGTTTCTAACTTTGCTTTACAAAGGAAAATTCGAGAGCAAAACCAAGAAAATAAATAATTCAATAAATCTAAAGGATGACTATTTGAAACAGAGGACTGTCCTATATAACAAAAGACATACGATCACTATAACGACAGAATGTTGTTAGCACTATCAGTGTACAGATTTGATGGGATGAATGGCTGACTGGGTTAAACATTTGGGAAAACCAGGGCATCTGTGGTTATTTAGCCCCTTCTGAGGCATATGAGCCAGCTGGGCGCAACTCATAGAGTGGTTGTCGTGGGGAAAAAATAGGAGGCCAGGATTACTAAGTGTGCTCACCCGCTTGAGTAATATATACAGATCAGTGGAATAAAAATCTATTTTCATAATGATTATGTTAATGTCTCACTGAAAGTAATAGCTATAGCAATAGCACTAGTAATAGCACTTAGACTTATATACCGCTTCATAGTGCTTTACAGCCATCTCTAAACGGTTTAAAGAGTCAGCATATATTGCCCCCAACAATCTGGGTCCTCAATTTATCGACCTCGGAAGAATGGAAGGCTGAGTCAACCTTGAGCCTGGTGAGATTCGATCAGCCAAACTGCTGGCAGCTGATGATCAGCAGAAGTAGCCCTGTAGTACTACACTCTAATCACTGTGCCACTAGCACTTAAACTTATATGTGTTGGTGGCACAGTGGTTAGAATACAGTACTGCAGGCTACTTCTGCTGAATGATGGCTGCCTGCAATTTGGCAGATCGAATCTCACCAGGTTCAAGGTTGACTCATCCTTCCATCCTTCCAAGGTGGGTAAAATGAAGACCCAGATTGTTGGGGGCAATTATGCTGACTCGGTAAACTGCTTAGAGAGGGCTGTAAAAGCACTTTGAAGCGGAATATCTAAATCTAAGTGTTATTGCTATATACTGCTCCACAGTGCTTTACAGTGCTATTGGAGTGGTTTATAATGTCAGCATATTGCCCCTAACAATCTGGGTCCTCATTTTACTGATCTTGGAAGGAACTGAGTATGTCTAGTTTAATGAAAAGAATAACTAGGGGAGACATGATAGCAGTATTCCAATATCTCAGGGGTTGCCACAAAGAAGAGGGAGTCAGACTATTCTTCAAAGCACCTCAGGGTAGGACAAGAAGCAATGGGTGGAAACTAATGAAGGGGAGAAACACCCTAAAACTAAAGAGAAATCTCTTGACAGTTAGAACAATTAATCAGTGGAACAACTTGCCTCCAGAAGTTGTGAATGCTCCAACACTGGAAGTTTTAAAGAAGATGTTGGATAACCATTGGTCTGAAGTAGTGTAGGGTTTCCTGCCTTAGCAGAGGTTTGGATTAGAAGACCTCCAAGGTCCCTTCCAACTCTGTTATTCTATTCTATTCTACTCTATCTGATTGTCTCATACAGTTGTCTGGATTCACATTGTTCCATTTGAACAAAATTGAGCAAAAATGGAATTAGGTGATTTTCCATGTTGTATGAAGTCATTCATGACATTACCTGCACACATACATTTTCCAAATTGTACTGTAGCTCATTATCCATCATTTCCTATCCAACATTCCCAAGTCTTCATAGAGATAAGGAGTTAATAATACTGTCACACTTGGCTAGCTGAAACATCTGATGAAAATTCTAATGTGATGTCATAGTTCTCCTTTATGTGTCTTGAGTGAAAGCAAGTGCCTTTCATTTTAATGCTGTAGAAGAAAGAAGGTGGGGTTTAAATGTTGTAAATCACAGTGTAATCTAGTGGAAGGTAATCTTAAATTCTATTTACAATGTCAATCAGCGGTTCTAGACCAACCACTCCAGAGCCTTTGCAAGAAACAAACCTGGGATTCTCAAGATCAAAGAGTCCAGAGGAGAAATCAGTGAGGCTGGGCCATGCAAGTAAAAAGACCTCTTCCCCAGTATATGCTTTGGACCAGATATCTCAGTCTTGGACATCATCAAAAAATGAAGAGCCCACCAGGAGCAGATCACATTCTCCACATAAAGAGTGTTCCATTGTCGAGACAAGAGCAATTGTCATAGATACTGGCACAGGGACATGTAAAGCTGGATTTGCAGGCCATCAGACCCCACAGGTAGTTA
The DNA here is from genome assembly GCF_964273705.1 of Natrix helvetica. NCBI lineage: Eukaryota > Metazoa > Chordata > Lepidosauria > Squamata > Natricidae > Natrix > Natrix helvetica. The sequence goes on from NC_138548.1 coordinate 15,341,584, forward strand.
TTGGGGCATTAGTTGGACAGCCCATAGAAAAATTCATGAAGATTGGAAGTGATATACCAGACACATTCATTGGAGAGCAAGCCCGATTGGAACCTGATATTGATATAATTTTTCCATTAAGGAATGGCATAATCACAGACTGGGAAGCAGCAGAAACATTGTGGTGGCACATTTTCCACCATGAACTCAAGATTGCTCCTGAAGACCATGCACTTTTAATGTCTGATCCTCCTCTTTCGCCAACTACAAACAGAGAGAAATTGGTGGAGGTTCTTTTTGAATCCCTCAATTTCCCCAAAGTGTTTGTGGCATATCAGTCGGTACTGTCAGTGTATGCTCATGGAAAAATTAGTGGGTTGGTGGTAGATACAGGCCATGCTGTGACATACACTGTGCCAGTCCATCAAGGGTACAATTTGCCACATGCCACAGAAAAGATGGACATTGCTGGAGCCAATGTGACATCTTTTTTGATGGATCTCCTCAAAAACATGGGACATTACTTAGATGAAAAAATGTTGGATGTGGTTGAAGATATCAAACAAAAATGCTGTTATGTTGCACTTGATTTTGAGACTGAGTGGAACTGTCCTGAGGAAGACAATACAGTGCAATACCAATTGCCAGATGGCCAAATAATTACTTTGGGGAAGGAGAGATTCCAGTGCCCTGAGATGTTCTTTAATCCACCACAAATGCCTGGACTTGCTCTTCTAGGCATCCCTGGCATGGCCCAAAAGAGTTTAATGAAAGTTCCTAAACAAATCAGGAAAGAAATGTATAAAAATATATTATTATGCGGAGGGTCGTCACTTTTTGAAGGATTTGAAAGAAGATTTACTCAAGATATCATGACTGATTTGGAAACTAGCACAAAAATCAAAGTTAAAGCTGTTCCACTTAGGCACTATTCTGTCTGGACTGGAGGTTCAATTCTTGCTTCCTTGAAAAACTTCCAATCATGTTGGATCACAAAGGAACAATACCAAGAGTATGGACCGTATATTGTGTACAGGAAGTGCTACTGAGTTGCGCCCAGCCAGGTTAAGATTAAAATGGCTGGGAGGTGGCCCATAATAAATCAGTAAGTTTGCTTAGATTTGAAATGTGACTTGTATTTATTGGCTGCAGATTTAAATCTGGTCTCATAATTAATACCTGTTTACTCCAAACTCTATAGAGACCCAGCCATTATATATATATATATTTTCAGAACTGTAGCTCTATACACTTATGAGACATGACTATACATTTGTAGGGTTGGTTATAATCAGTGGTGGGATTCAAATAATGTAACAACCAGTTCTCTGCCCTAATGACCTGCTGGATGGGTGTGGCCATGGTGGGCATGGCCAGGGGGTGTGACAGGCAGCACTCGGCCTCCTGTAGCCTCCTGAAAAAGGGCCATGGGGTGGGGAGGTGCCACACCTGCCCATGCCCCATTTTGGGCCTATTAGGCCTTCCTGAACTTACCTGGGAACCAAAACGGGGCACATGGAGACTCCAGGAACAGGCGGGGCAGGGCAGGGGAGGGCCAGCCAGCAATTGAACTACTGGTTTGCACGAACCGAACCGGCTGAATCCCACCACTGATGAAGCTATCTTGCCATCCTAAAGTGATCATCTTGACCATCAGAACTAACCAACTCAGTCATTGTCTTTAAGATTCCACAGATATAATTATTGATGCTGTTGTGACAAACTAATATTGTTATTTCTCAGGAAGCAATTAGTCATCTAAATATATATGACTAAAGACAAATGAGTCAGTTCTCCAAATGAGCAAGCGATGCCAGTCAGAAAGCTTGAAGGAGTCCAGAGTCTAAATGAAAACAATATCTTTAGAAGAAAATACTGTTGTGTGACTTTTGCACTTTTCTGGATTTTGAATGCAGTGCACTCCTGTATATAAAATTTATATTTGGGAAAGAGGTATACCTTAACAATAGGAATAGCACTTAGATTTATATACTGCTTCATAGTGCTTTTACAGCCCTCTCTAAGTGGTTTACAGTCAGCCTCTTGCCCCCCAACAGTCTGGGTCCTCGTTTTACCCATCTCAGAAGGATGGAAGGCTAAGTCAACCTTAAGCCTGGTGAGATTCGAACTGCTGAACTGCAGCTAGCAGTCAGCTGAAGTAGCCTGCAGTACTTCCCTCTAACCACTGCATCACCTCGGCTCTTGGATCTTGGGAGAAAAGTCTGCATATTATGGAGCACCACTTGCAAAATTATGGATATTAAAGAAAGTTATGTACAAAAAAGAAAACAGATTGGGAAAAGGTGTATTCAATGTGTGTGTTAAAGAAAATTGCCAAAAAATAATAATGCAGCTTTGATGGTGTGGACAGTTAAAACATATTCATAACTGAATACATGCAAAACTCAGCAATCCTTGCCCTGGCATGTTCTGAATCCATTGCAGACAACCCTTGCAGCTGACAGTCGATAAAAACGTGGATAATCCCATATATTTGGTATCAGGCTTTATTTCTCCAAGTTATGACTACAAAATGATGCTTCCTTAAGTGTATTTGAGGAGAGTCAGATTGATGTAATGGTTAAGATACCAAATTAGAAATGTGGAAATTGTGAGTTTGTCTCAGCCTTAAGTGTGAAGCTAGTTGACTTTAGTCATTCTCTCAGTCCGAGGAAGAAGATGATGGCAAACTGCTTTTGAAAAAACCTTGCCAAGAAAATTACAAGGACTAGTCGAGGAGTCAAGACTAACTTGAAGGCATAATACACACACACACACACACACACACACACACACACACACACACCAGTGGTGGGTTTCAAAATTTTTTAGAACCTCTTCTGTAGGTGTGGCCTGCTTTGTGGGAGTGGCTTGCCAGCCATGTGACTGGGTGGGCATGGCCAACTTGTAAAATATGATGAAACTCACTTAGCAACGCTCTTGCTTAGCAACCAAGCTCAGGAACTCTGGCATTGAAGAGTGCAAGTCTTAAAGCTGTCAAGTTACAAGACCCTGACACCCCTAACCCTTTAGAAAAAAAAAAACCCAGGGGTGTTCAAACTTGACAGCTTTAAGACTTGTGGACTTCAACTCCCAGAATTCCTCCTCTCGCTCTTCATCTTGATGATGTGCGGACGGGCGGGGGGGAGGGAGCTGGAACCGGTTCTTAACGGCATGGTAGATTTGTAGAACCTCTTCTATAGAAGAAGTTAGAACTGGCAGGAACCCACCCCTGACACACACACACACACACATATACACACCCCAGGAGTGGGTTCCGGCTTCTTCTACTGCTGGTTCTCTCAAGGACAAGCTTTGGGCGCGTGCGCGCTTGATGCGTGCTACATGCAGAAGTAAAAAACAAGATGGCAGTGCCTACAGCACCGCCAATAGAACCAGTTCAGGGGCTTGGTCAGCCAAGTTACTACCTACTCGGCTGAACCGGTCCAAACCAGTAATGTGGGAAATTTGGTTATTCTTCAAGATAAGACGTGCCACATGGGTAGTACCACTACTATAATATTGTTGTTATTATTACTCAAACAATATCTGGGATGAAATTGAGAAAACATAATAATGGGGGAACAGAGAAGAAATAATTATAAAGGCAAAGATAAGACAAGACAGAGAAAAATGAAGTATATGAGATGTGGTCTACGGAGAATTTAAATATAGATTTTGGAACTGGGAAAAAGGTTGACAGTCCAAGTCATGAGATGGAGATGGGTAGGCATATAAATAAATAAATGAACAAATAAGCTAGGAATAAGAATGAAAATCAAGTTTGTACTTGATCTCTGGCTTCTTAGCAAGTGGAATTTCACACCCTCAGTTGTTTCACAGCCACAATTACAAAAAGGTTGTATTTAGTGTTTAGTCATTACACTATTTGCAAGTTGTGACCTTGCTTCACCCCCCTTCATCAGATGCTCTTCTGATGGCCTTGTATAATGTAGAAAATCATGATCAAACAGAGAAAAACTCCACATATTTTTAGCCGGCAGAGAGCTGCTGGAGGCTGGGAAAGCCGAAAACGGGGGCCTTGCGGCAGAGGTGATATTCAGCATGTACTGTCCAGTTCTGGAGAACCGGTAGCGGAAATTTTGAGTAGTTCAGAGAACCAACTCTGACTGGCCCAGCCCCCATCTATTCTCTGCCTCCCGAGTCTCAGCTGATCGGGAAGGAATGGGGATTTTGCAGTAACCTTCCCCTGGAGTAGGGTGGGAATGGATATTTTACAGTATCCTTCCCCTGCCACACCCACCAAGCCATGCCTACCAAGCCATGCCATGCCCATCAAGCCACACTCAAGAACCAGTAGTAAAAAAAAATTAATCCCCCCACTGCAGGAGGCCGGGGAGGCCGAAAACCGGTCCTTCAGGGGCCTCAAGCGGCATGCCCCATTTCCCCACCCCATCCCATCCCATCTCCCCACCCCACCCCTGCCATCCTGCAGAGGAGACCTACAATGCAGATCCAGCCCTTGAAGAAACCCTGATTTAGCACCTGCAAAAGAAGGTACTTCATAAGGAGGAGGAGGAGCTTCCAATGATGATGGCGGGCGTCTCCTGAGCTCCAAGAACACCATGGAGCTCCCGTCCAGATAGGGGTTGCTGCCAGCCCCCGTGCCATCTGAGGGGGCCGAGAGTTCGATAGCCCGACCACCCAGGCATGTTTCGGGCTTGTTTTGGCCCACCAGGGTGGTCGGTGAAGACCGGAAAGAGAGGAGGACTGGAGGGCTGCAAGCGGTCACTGGCAAGGAAAGAGCAATGGCGACAGTGCGATGCGGCTGCGCTGGCGGCGCTGGCGTCGAGAAACGCCGAGAAACGCCGGAAAACCTTGAAAGAGCCAGAAAAGCTGAGCGAGAGTGAGGAGAAGGGGGTGAGAGGCTCCGGAGGCATTGGAGGCACCGGAAAGATCCCCGGGACATCGAAAGGCACAGGGGGGACAACAGGACGTAACGGGACACCAGAGAAACATCCGATGGGTGAGAAGGACTGGGAGGCAGCCGGAGGCAGCTGGAGGAGACAAGGGGAGATGGCTGCGGCAATGGTTGAATGGAGGAAGCTGCAGCCAGGGACCCCTTGGGATACTTTGTCATTCCTGGCTGCTTGTTCCTGGCTACTCCCATTCCCCCCCTGGCCCCTGCTGACTCGAGTGGGTTAACACTGGGAGCTAAGCAGCTGGGCCAAGAATGCCCCCCCATCCATCGGGGGGGCTACATCCACCTGGAAACAGAGGAGTGGAACTAGCACCTATCCTTTACTATCATTTACCACCTTTGCCTTTCCCCTACCATCTGGGATATCTAATCATAGCTTGCTCTCCCCCCCCCACCTTTTTCTCCGAGTTCAAAGTACCACCTGGACATTAAAAAACCCTCCGCCCTCCACTGAGACTCTAGCCCAACGGCTTTTAACTATTAACTTTTATATCATCTTTTATTAACTTTTATATCATCTGCACCCCTACCCTACTGGGATGGTCAACAACTTACCAATTTATTCAAGGACAGACCTGCTCCGCCTGCGGGAGGCCCCTCTCTCGCAGGTATGGCCCTTGGCTCTCTCAAGGGCCAGCCTTGATGACGGGTTCGTGAACCCCGAGAGGTGGAAGAAGAGGAAGCTGAGGGGCTTTTTAGCGAAATGTTTTATATTGTTTTTAGGGGGTTCTGGGAAGGGGGGGGGGGATAACCAGGCCAGGAGGGAAGCCAGTGCCGCACAAACAGGTGAGTCCAGGAGGGAAGTGAGCAGAGTGTGGGGGGAGAGGGAAAAAGCTATTCCAGTAGAGGGTTGTTTTATTACAACGGTCACGGGGAGGGGGGGATGCGAGGACAAGAGAAGATCACAAGGTCGGTTGGGAGACCGTGGCTGCTGGCTACGCCCGGTCGTTTGTACCAACCCCCGCAACCTAGGTGGTCAGGATCTACAGAGACAGGGCCTGCAGCTGATGCTTTGCAATGCAAGGTCCGTGACCAACAAGACCCCCCTCATTAATGAGTTGATCTCTGAGGGGGAGTTGGACCTTGCAGGAATAACAGATGTTAGGGTGTAACCAACAAGTTGGGTAGACAATATATTGCACAAGGCATGTTATGTATCTTTAAGAGAGGAGCTCTGCTAATTAGTAGATTACAGCATTTAAATTGCAGCTGATGTTGTTGCTCTCTTTCTCTCTCTCTTGATTTATGTATGATAACTGCTGTCTAACTGTTACTACTGTTGCTACTACTTACTGTGTGTAAGTTATTTGCTACTTGTATCCAAGTTATCTTGGTAGTATTGGACTGTTTTTTTTCTGTGTATGACTTTTTGGCTGTGTTTATGGATTTTGCTATATTCTTCAAAAAGTAAAGTTTATTTTGTTACTTTACTATCCATTATTCAGTGTGGTTGCTTTATCTATCGCACGCTGCGTATACTTTACAGGGTTGCTCTGTTATAACCTCGACCTGGGGTTCATTGCTAGTGCTTAATCGCACCAGTACCTAACATTGGTTATGGGCCCAGACGCCCTGCCTTAACCATAATTTTTTTTTTTAAGCACCACTTTTTGGATAGTTTATTTTTGTGAATATGGCACAAGAACAGTCTGCTGCACTCTCCATGATTACCCGGTTTGATGGAACCAACTATGTTTCCTGGTCCTTGAAGTGTTCCCTACTTCTGCGTAGAGAAGGACTGTGGTTTGTGGTTCAGAACCCACCAGATGTTACAGATTGGGATCCTGCTGATAATGAGGATGCGAAGAAGATTGCGCAGTTTAACAGGGACAATGAGAGAGCTCTCTGCATTATTGGACTAACACTGAATGACCAGCAACTGGTCCATATTCGTGGCGAAGAGTCTGCTGCTAGGTGTTGGAACACATTGCGGAGAATTTATGTTCGGGACAGTGTGGGTGCTCATATTCATCTCACACGGAAACTGTTTAGAGCCCGTTTGCAAAAAGGTAGTGACATGTTGGCTCATTTAGACTTCATGAAGAAAACTTTGCAGGATTTGCAAGAAAAAGAGTTCATTTTTTCTGAGCTTCAACAGGTGTATATTATTCTATCATCGCTTGATGAAAGCTACGACTCTTTTGTTTCCTCATTGGAAGTTCTTTCACGAGATGCACTGACATTATCTGAGGTTACCGGGAGATTGCTTGAAGAGTCCAGACGAAGAGAGGATAGAGTTCAGTTCAGAGACAATCAATCACAAGAAGAAACACAGTTTTCAACTGTAAATTTTGTTAAGAAATGTTATTCTTGTGGTGGTAAGGGGCATATTGCTAAGAACTGTAAAAATAGCAAGAAAAGGAGTGTTGCTAATAGTAAAAGAAAAAGCAACAATGTTACTGTAACTGTAGCTAAGGTAGATAAGGCTGTAAACCATAGTTTCTGGGTGGTTGACAGTGGCGCATCCCATTCTATAACTAAGGTTAAAGAAAGGTTTGTTACTATGAAGGCTAGCAAACAGCACATTTCCTTAGCAAATGGTTGGAAAATTAAGGCTTCAGGTGAAGGTACAGCTTATTGTCCATGTATTAATGAAAAATTGGAAATGTTATATGTACCTAAAATGAAATTTAACCTATTATCTGTAAAAGACCTTGTGAAATGTGGGTTTACAGTAACATTTAAGAATGATAGATGCATTATTGAAAAGGAAGGTAATAGTGTTATTGCCAATTTGGAGAATAATTTATTTATTCTACATGAGAACTCTTTAAATATTGCGAGTTCTGAACCTGGTTATAAGAATAAACAGCCCCATGATAACTGCATACATCTACTTCATAGACGTTTAGGCCATGTAAATTTTAAAATGGTACGTCAAACTGTTATTCTATCTAATGGAATCAATTTGAAACCTTGTTCAAAATATCTTAACTGTAATGCCTGTAACCAGGCTAAAAGTAAGGTTACCCCTGCAAACCGGTTTCAAGGATTCAAGACATCTAAACCACTGGATGTAGTGTTTGCAGACCTAATTGGCCCTAAGAAACCTAGCTTAGGAGGTGCCTGCTATATACTCAGCATTATGGACCATTATTCTAGGTATGGTTTCTGTTATGTAATGAAATCAAAGGCAGAAACTTTCCAACATTTTACTAAATGGTTAAAGTTTGTTGAACGTAAGATGGATAAAAAAGTACTTTGCCTAGTCACTGATAATGGGTCTGAATTCACTAATCATAGGTTTACATCAATGTTGGAGAATGCTGGTATAGAACATAGGCGTTCTGCCCCCTACAGGCCAGAACAAAATTCATTTATTGAAAGACGTGGTCAATCATTGCAGGCAATGACCAGAACTATGCTGGTTGATTCTGGTTTGTCAGAAAAGCTTTGGGGTGAGGCTATAATGTGTGCAAACCATATTCTGAACATAGTAGTTAACTCAACTACTGGTAAGATTCCTTATACTCTTTGGCATGGTAGGAAGCCTGATTTGAGTTATTTACACACATTTGGTGTCCCTGCTTGGGTGCATATTCCCTCACAAACTAGACGGAAGGATCAAAGCAGAGCTAGGAAGATGGTTTTTGTTGGGTACAATTCCAATCATAGATCGTTTAGGTTCTGGGAACCTGGAACTCGGAGAATTATGCACAGTGCTAGTGCTAAATTTTCAGAACATGTTGGTTGGGAGAAGCTAGAACAAGAGTTTCACAAGGTTTGTGATGATATAGATGTTGATCGTTTGGTTAATCATGATACACCAAATGAGCAGTTAGAGAATCAGGATGGTCCATCTATTACTCTGAAAAGGGAGGAAGATGTAGATGTAGAATCTACTCGTGAGGTGGAACAGGATGATTCTGCAAGTCCTGTATTGCCTAGGAGGTCTACTAGGGACAGGCATCCACCCGACAGATACCAAGCCAGTGTAGTATTGCAAGTTAGCATAGAACCTTCTAGTTTTGCAGAGTTAAGGCTGTATCCTGAAAAGGAAAAGAAATTGTGGAAAACAGCTATGGAGAAGGAGTTGAAATCCTTACAGGAATTGAAGGTTTATGAAGAAGCTAGGCTCCCTTCAGGGGAGAGTGCAATTGGCTGTAGATGGGTGTTTAAAATTAAAAACGATGCTGCTGGCAATGCTATTTATAAGGCTCGTTTAGTTGCTCAAGGGTTTTCCCAAACTGAGAGGGATTACGATGAGGTTTTTGCTCCGAGCTTGAAAGCCTCTACGTTGAGGGCAGCATTGGTGTGGGCTGCTAAGTATCGGTGTAATGTTACCCATATTGATGTTGAAACAGCGTATCTGCATGCTCCATTGCAGCATACCATTTATATGAAGATGCCACCAGGTGTGGATTCTAATGGCCAGACTGGTTGTTGGAGACTTAAAAAGAGCCTTTATGGTTTAAAACAGTCCGGTTTTGAGTGGAACAGATGTATAGTAAATGAACTAAAAGCTATGGGATTTATTCCAGGTTTGGCTGATCCTTGTTTATTTAGACGGGTGAAAAATGGTTTGATCTCGTTGTTGCTTTTGTTCACGGACGATATAGCTATTATTACTAGGTCTGAGCAGGAAGCTATTGACATTGTTTCACAATTAGAGAGTAAATTTAAAATCCGGAATTTGGGTGAAATTAAGCATTATCTGGGCTTAGACGTGGTTAGAACCAGTAAAGGTTTTAAGCTGTCGCAGGCTGGTAAAATTAATCATTTACTTAAGAAATATAGCATGGAGCTATGTAAGACTGCAAAGACACCAATGGCATTGGAGTTTAAACCTGAGGTTACTGAGGGTACTGGTTTTGATAAGGGAATCTATCAATCTTTGATAGGTAGCCTAATGTACCTAAGTAATTGGTCTAGACCAGATATATCATTTAGTGTGAACCAACTGGCTAGATTCAATGATAGTCCTTCAGAGAGGCATTGGCATGCAGCAAAGCGTGTGCTGCGTTATTTGAAGAAAACTATCCACTATGCATTATATTTAGAACCAAATAGGGATTTAGTTTTGACTGTTTATGCTGATGCGAATTTTGCAGCTGCTATAGATAATAGGAAGTCAACTTCCGGCATAGCCTTTATGCTAGGTGGTGTACTGATTGGATGGAAGTCGATACGACAGAAACACATAAGCTTATCCACAATGGAAGCTGAGTTTTCATGTTTGTCGTTGACATGTACTGAGCTGATATATTATAAGCAGTTGCTTATAGATATGGGATTAAGTATCAATGAACCTTTTACTGTTTATGAAGATAATCAGGCAGCAATAAAAATGGCGACTAGTTTAGCTATTAAGACGAGATCGAAGTATACTGATTTGAGGTATCTTAATGTTCGACAAAGCATTAAGGATGGCCTGATAAAGTTGGAATATTGTTCAACTGAAGACAATTTAGCAGACAACTTCACTAAGGCACAAAGTTCAGTGAAACATACCTCATCATGTGAAGGTTATCATCTTACATTGTGAGTGGATATATTGATCTACCCAAAGGGGAGAATGTTAGGGTGTAACCAACAAGTTGGGTAGACAATATATTGCACAAGGCATGTTATGTATCTTTAAGAGAGGAGCTCTGCTAATTAGTAGATTACAGCATTTAAATTGCAGCTGATGTTGTTGCTCTCTTTCTCTCTCTCTTGATTTATGTATGATAACTGCTGTCTAACTGTTACTACTGTTGCTACTACTTACTGTGTGTAAGTTATTTGCTACTTGTATCCAAGTTATCTTGGTAGTATTGGACTGTTTTTTTTCTGTGTATGACTTTTTGGCTGTGTTTATGGATTTTGCTATATTCTTCAAAAAGTAAAGTTTATTTTGTTACTTTACTATCCATTATTCAGTGTGGTTGCTTTATCTATCGCACGCTGCGTATACTTTACAGGGTTGCTCTGTTACAACCTCGACCTGGGGTTCATTGCTAGTGCTTAATCGCACCAGTACCTAACAACAGAGACCTGGTTGGGTCACGAGGGTGGTTTACCCCTCGTGGAAATGTGCCCACCAGGTTTCCATGCATTTCATCAGCCTCGGGCCCTGGGTAAGGGTGGAGGGGTGGCGGTGGTTATACGGGATGGTCTAGAGCCGAGGGAGTTCACTGTTTCTCAGATACCCGGGTGTGAGTCACTTGGTGTGAAATGGGGCCCAGGGAGGCAGTGGGGTTTGCTGATTGTATACTTGGCTCCTCGCTATACGTCAGCAGCCCTGCCCGAGATCCTCAAGCTGATCTCGGAGACGGCGGTGGAGATCCCCAAACTTTTGGTTATGGGGGATTTCAACCTGCCGTCGACGGGAGCAGCATCCGAGGTGGCTCGGGAGTTCATGGCTTCCATGACAGCCATGGGCCTGACCCAACTAATTCAGGGCCCCACACATGAAGGTGGCCACACACTGGACCTTGTTTTTGTATCTGAGCAGTGGACGAGTGATCTGGGAATAGGGGACTTAGACATTACTCCCCTGTCATGGTCAGATCACTCTTGTCTCCGGCTAGACTTCCCTGGCGCTACCCCCCACCGCGAGGAGGCGGAACCAGTCCGTTCAAGCTGGTACCGCCCCAAGCACCTGATGGAACCAGTTAGGTTCCAGTCGGAGCTTGGGCCACTACCTGTAGCCCTGACCCGCGCTCGGTCAGAGGACCTAGTGGCCGCCTGGAATAGGGCGATGGCTGGGGCCTTGGACCAGGTTGCGCCTTTGCGACCTCTCCTACGGCAGCGACCCACCCGGGCTCCTTGGTATACCGAGGAGCTGAGGGTGATGAAGCGCCAGAGGAGACGTCTAGAGAGCAGGTGGAGGTCCTCACGCTCCGAGTCTGACCGAACACAGGTAAGAGCCTATTTACGGACTTACCTTGTGGCATTGAGAGCGGCCAAACGTAGACATTGTGCCGCTCTTATTGCGTCTGCGGATAACTGCCCTGCCGCCCTGTTTAGGGTCACCCGCTCCCTCTTGGTGCAAGAGACGCGGGGGGCACCCTTACAGGGAAGAGCAGAGGAGTTTGGAGAATATCTGCAGAACAAAGTTGCTCAGATCCGGAGCGGATGGGCCCGCTCCAGTGGTCTGGACGGGCCGTCAGCAGTGAGTCTTGTGAGTCCACTCTGGGAGGAGTTTGACTCTGTTGCCCCCAAGGATTTGGACAGGTTGCGTGGAAGGCTGCGACCCACCACATGTTCATTGGACCCGTGTCCCTCCTGGCTGGTACTGGCATCCTGGGAGGTGACACGAGGCTGGCTTCTGGGCCTGGTGAACGCCTCATTGGGTGAGGGATCCTTACCTACTGTCTTGAAAGAGGCGGTGGTTAGGCCCTTACTCAAGAGGCCTTCACTCGACCCAATGGAGCTAGCTAATTACCGTCCAGTCTCCAACCTCCCTTTTCTGGCGAAGGTTGTTGAGAATGTGGTGGTGCAGCAGTTTCCACGTCACTTCGATGAATCCAATTATCTAGACCCACGCCAGTCCGGCTTCCGACCCGGGCACAGCACGGAGACAGCCTTGGTCGTGTTGGTTGATGATCTCTGGAGGGCCAGAGATAGAGGTTGTTCCTCTATCCTGGTCCTATTAGATCTCTCAGCAGCTTTTGATACCATCGATCATGGTATCCTTCTGCGCCGGCTGGAGGGGATGGGAGTCGGAGGCACCGTGTTACGGTGGTTCGACTCTTACCTCTCCGGCCGGATGCAATATGTGTTGACGGGGGGGCAGAGATCGACCCCGAGGCCACTCTCTTGTGGGGTGCCGCAGGGGTCGGTCCTCTCGCCCCTTCTGTTCAATGCATATGTGAAGCCGCTGGGCGAGATCATCCGTGGTTTTGGGGTTGAATACCATCTGTACGCTGATGATACACAGCTGTACATTTCAACCCCAAACCACCCCAACGAGGCTGTCGCAGTGATGTCCCGGTGTCTGGAAGCCGTCGGGGTCTGGATGGGGGACAACAGACTTAAACTCAACCCTTCCAAGACTGAGTGGCTGTGGCTACCGGCGCCCCGATTTAACCAGTTGACGCCATCACTGGCCATAGGGGACGAGTTACTGCCCCCTGTGGAACGGGCGCGCAATTTGGGCGTCCTCCTAGATGCCCGGCTGTCAATGGATGACCATGTGGCAGCCGTGGCAAGGGGGGCGTTCCACCAGGTTCGCCTGGTGCGCCAATTGCGCCCCCTACTGGACCGGGATGCCCTACGCACAGTCACTCATGCACTGGTGACGTCTCGCCTAGACTACTGTAATGCTCTCTACATGGGGCTTCCCTTGGGACGCGCCCGGAGACTGCAGCTAGTCCAGAACGCGGCCGCGCGGGTTATCATGGGGAGGTCTAGATACTCCCACGTAACACCGCTCCTGCGCGAGCTGCACTGGCTACCTATGGTTTTTCAGGTGCGTTTCAAGGTCCTGATTACTATCTTTAAAGCGCTCCATGGCACAGGACCTAGTTATTTGCGGGATCGCATCCTCCCACATACATCCCTGCGGCCAATCCGCTCTCACAGGGAGGGCCTTCTCCAGGTGCCGTCCACTAGGCAATGCCAGCGGGCGGCGCCAAGGAGTAGAGCCTTCTCTGTGATGGGCCCAACCCTCTGGAATGACCTCCCCCCCGACATTAGAGCCACCTTAGACTTCCGCTCCTTCCGACAAAAATTGAAGACTCACCTGTTCCGATTAGCTGGCCTGGCATAATTATAAATGTTACAACTATGAACTCCTGGAATTATACTCTCAACTGGTTATTTTAAGGGTAATGTTTTAATGTTTTAATTTTAATTGATTTTAGGGCTTTTAGAGCCATATTTATTCTTCTGTACAGTACTCTTAATTTTACCTCCTCCATGTATATACGTATATTTATAGTTATATTTATATTTGTATTTTATGTGTTATTTGTTGTGTGAACTGTACACCGCCCCGAGTCCCTTTTTGGGAGAGGGGGCGGTTTAGAAATGCGAAGAATAAATAAATAAATAAATAATGATCTGGTTCCACACCACTCAGAATGCAATTACCTGCTATGCCAAACGGATCTCCTTGATGGTGATTCCAGCAGGAGAGTAAATGCTGTAGGTCAGAACCTCCTTTATGAGGAATACAGAGTATGTACATTTAAGGAAGTGCCTGGTCTAATTGGCCTCTCCATCAAGAGACTAGCAATATGGACATGGCTTAGCCACTGCTGCTACACAGGCAGAGGTGGCATTCAGCAGGTTCTGACCAGTTCTGAGAACCTGTAGCATAAATTTTGAGTAGTTTGGAGAACCGGTAAATGCCACCTTTGGCTGGCCCCGCCCCCATCTATTCTCTGCCTCCCGGGTCCCAGCTGATCGGGAGGAAACGGGGATTTTGCAGTAACCTTCTCCTGGAGTGGGAAGGGAATGGATATTTTACAGTATCCTTCCCCTGCCACACCCACCAAGCCAAACTACGCCCACCAAGCCACACCCACCAAACCACACCTACAGAACAGGTAGTAAAAAAATTGAATCACACCATTGTACCCAGGATTAGGTGTGTCTAGCGCTGCCATGGCTTGATAATGGGACTTGATTTTATTAACCATTCTCTTTCTCCATCTCTTGGACTAGATAAGCAAAACAGTTTAGTAGACTGGGCTGGGATATTCCTATATACATTGACTGAATGGAGATACTTCGACATAGTTTTATTTATGAATGATTGGATCTATTTGAGGCTAAAGTTAACTGATTGGATCAACCAATCTCTTTTTGATCTTTCCCCCAAATATTATGCTCTCCTGATCAAATAGAATACATGGCAATGTATAATTTAGATGCTGAATTCATTACTATTGCATGTAGTGACGGCTTTAAACCAGAACTGGACAAATGTGTGGTAGATCAAATTACCATTAGGTCCTAGATTTCATGATTAAGTACTACCTCCTTAATCATAAAGAATATCATTTAAATACCAACTGCAGGAAAGCAGCCGCGGAAGACTTCCATCTATGCTTCTGAGCTTCTTGAATGTATCTAGCTGATCACTGTGTGATGCAGAATGCTGAATTGGATGGGTCAATAGCCAACAGGTAGAATTTGTCTAATCTTCTTAAAATGAAACAAATGACTGAAAGCTAATGCATGATCCTACCATAGCAGAAAATTCAGCCATCATATTCCTTAGCTTCAGATTCGTAATGGGGGAATGCTAGTAGCAAGTGCCCTGTCTTTTGTGAACAGTTATTGTAGTTGTCATGATTCAGCGAAGTATTTTTTTTCCATTTTTGTGGTTATCAAAGAACTCCTGGGGACAATTTTGAATGTATTTATGTCACTCAAGGAGAGTTGATCTGGGTGACTCATGGCATTCTATGAGTTCTTAAGATTCTAAGATTCTTTCCTTCTGGCCATTGTTCCTTGTGGAACATTTCAAAGCTTCCAGATGGACTTCCAGTGGCGGGATGAGCTGACGCACTTTCCCCCCGAGCGATGGTTGGAGGGAAGAGATCATCATTGGGCAGTGCTACTTGCCTTAGCCAAAGCAAACAGAAGGCCCTTGACATTTAGGTATTATAGAACGTGATTTGTTTTTGGAGAAGGTATCTTGAGACACATTTACTATGTTACCCAAAAGTCACAGGACAAGCAGTCCAGGGCTTTCTTATCCAAGGAGTCCTGGATCTGTACGATCAAAGAGCCCAGGGTCAAGGCCAGTGAGCCCAGGATACTCAAGGAGAAGGACCCCATCCACAGGATATGCACTGGACCAGCCATCCGGATCTCAAGCATCTTCCAGAGAACCAGGGGCTACCATGGGAAGGTCAAGTACTCCAGAAAGAGGGCGTTCGGTTGTCAAGACAGGAGCTATTGTCATAGATACTGGTACAGGGACATGTAAAGCTGGATTTGCAGGTCAGCAGACCCCCAAGTCAATCATTGGGACATTAGTTGGACACCCTACAGAAAAGTCTATGCGGACTAGAAGAGATAGACCAGATACTTTCATTGGAGATCAAGCTCGATTGGAACCTGATACCGATATTATTTTTCCAGTAAGGCATGGCATAATCATAGACTGGGAAGCAGCCGAAGCACTGTGGAGGCACCTGATCTACCATGACCTCAAAGCTGCTCCAGAAGACCATGCCCTTTTAATGTCTGATCCACCTCTCTGTCCAACTACGAACCGGGAAAAATTGGTTGAGGTTGTTTTTGAGTCTCTCAATTCTCCTGGAATGTATGTGGCATATCAGTCTGTACTATCAGTGTATGCTCATGGAAAAATTAGTGGATTGGTGGTAGATACAGGCCATGCTATGACACACTCAGTACCAGTCCATCAAGGATACAATTTGCCACATGCTATAGAAAGGATGGACATTGCTGGAGCCAATATGACATCTTTTTTGATGGATCTCCTCAAAGACATGGGGCATTACTTTGATGAAAGTATGTTGGATGTTATTGATGATATCAAACATAAATGCTGTTACATTGCACTAGATTTTGAGAGTGAGTGGAATCGTCCAAAGAGAGAATACATGGTGGACTACCAGTTACCAGATGGCCAAGTAATCACTTTGGGAAAGGAGAGATTTCAGTGTCCAGAAATGTTGTTCAGTCCTCCTCAAATGCCTGGACTTACACTTGTAGGAATCCATGGCATGGCCCAAAAAAGCTTAAGGAAAGTCCCTGAACAATCCAGGAAGGAAATGTATGAAAACATAATATTATGTGGAGGGTCATCACTTTTTGAAGGATTTGAAAGGAGATTTACCCACGATGTAATGTCCCACTTGCAGACAAACACAAAAGTCAAAGTCACAGCTGTTCCACTGAGACACTTTTCTGTCTGGACAGGGGGTTCCATACTAGCTTCCTTGAAAAATTTTCAACCATGTTGGATCAGAAAGGAACAATACCATGAGAGTGGACCGTACATTGTCCATAGGAAGTGCTATTGAGATGACCCCAATGAAGCCCAGAATGGCTAGGGCTGAAATGGCTGGGAAGCAACTCATAATAAATCTCTGTGTTGCATAGGCTTGAAATGTGGTTTGCATTTATTGTTGAGAGATTCAGCATGGCCTGTCAGATGTCAGATGTGTGGACATATCATGCAAAACCGAGACCACCTTAATAGCGGAAACTAACAAAGAGCAGACGTAAAATGGAAGCTCCTTGAAGAGTACTTAAAATGTCTTGTTTTACAGAGCTATGAGATGTGGGCAGCAAAAATCTCCATGAAGAAAAAGATACAACAACAACAACAAAATACAGAACGTACTGTTTTTCTAGCCTAGATTAATATTGTGGATGGATCGCTGCAAGATGAGATGTTAACCCTATGTTTTCAAAGTGAATTATTCATAAAATCTGGACTACGTTGTTGTACATAAAATAAAGAGACTGGGTACAAAGTGTAAATGCTGCTTTATTATTATTATTATTATTATTTTTAAAACAGCTTCTGTTGTAGAAAAATCAGAGATTTGATCTTTTAAAAAAAAATAAAAGTAGTATTTAGATTTTGTAACCATCTTCTGTATGCAAGTTCAAATTTTATTTTATTTATCATTATTTATTTGCTTACCCATCTAGTGGTTTGAGGTGGCCCTGAGCGGCTTACAGTGAGATAAAATATATAAACATTCAAACAATTATAAATATAAAACCAGATTAAAACTACAAAAAAAAATTAATATAAACTAAAAAAAAAACCCCACAGATTTGGAGCAGAGAGGTGGGGATACTTTCTCTGTTAGTGCATCAACCACCTCCAGCCGGCAGCCTCAGGACTCCATGGCAGCTGGCATGACCAGGTTTTAAGGCTTTTCCTGAAGGCTAAAAGAGAAGGGGGGCAGAGGTGGAATTCAGCAAGTTCTGACCAGTTCTGGAGAACCTGTAGCAGAAATTTTGAGTAGTTCAGAGAACTGGTAAATACTACCTCTGACTGGCCCCGCCCTCATCTATTCTCTGCCTCCCGAGTCCCAGCTGATCAGGAGGGAATGGAGATTTTGCAGTAACTTCCCCTGGACTGGGGTGGGAATGGAGATTTTACAGTAGCCTTCCCTTGCCAAGCCCGCCAAGCCACGCCCACAGAAAGCCACGCCCACAGAACCGTAGCAAAAAGTTTTGAATCCCACCACTGAAGGGGAGGACCTTAACCTCCTGCAGCAAGATATTCCAAAGGCCAGGATTCATGGCAGAAAAGGCTCTTCTTCTCCTGGATTCCACCAGCCAAAGTTCCTTGGCAGATGGAATCCGCAGTATGCTCCTTCTTCTAGCACAAATGGGATGGGCCAAACCCATTGGGGAAAGACAGTTCTGACAGGGATGGGATTGAAATATGTTAGCAACCGGTTCTCTGCCCGGTTGCTGGCTGGGTGTGGCCATGGTGGGAGTGGCCTACTCAGCCTCCTGGACCATGGATAGGGGGCATTTTCGGCCTCCCCCAGCTCCGGAGGCTTTCCTTGAGCCTCTGGGAAGGCGAAAATGGCCTCCCCCTGGCTCTGGAGGCCCTCCGGAGGCCAGAAACGGACCTGTTTTCGGACTTCTGGTACTTCCAATAGGCCCGGGTTTTTTTGCCCTCCCCAGGCTCTGGAGGCTTTCCCTGAGCATCCAGGAGGGTGAAAACAGCCTCCCCTGGGCTCTGGAGGCCCTCCACAGGCTGGAAACAGGTCTGTGGAGGGCCTCCCAGATCCTCCGCACAGGCCCTGCACTTACCTGGCATGATGAATAGGCCGCGTGGAGTCCTCTGGGAGGGGAGGGTTGGCTAACCAGATGCAAAATTAACATCCGATTCACTCAAACCGGTGCAAACTGGCTGAATACCACTCCTGGTCCTGCAGATCCATGCCATGAAGGTCTTTAAAGCTCCACATAATCCATGCTATCCATTTCCTCTGGAGCTGCAATGCAACCAGTTTTTCCAGCCCCCTCCGTACCAAGGAAACCTCTCCTACCTGTACCCACCCAGAAGTCACCATCCTGGAAGCTTTCAAATAACCAGGAGAGGCAGGGATCCAATAAGCCAGTAGCAGACCTAAGGACCCTGCCCATTTCCTCAGGTCCAAACAGGATCAAATTGCTGTCAGAAAACAGAGTAAGTCCATTTCCTGGGCATCTCTAACAGAATTGCACCGCATTTGGGCTTCAACCAAGCTGGCTCAGTGACTAAGATGCTGAGTTTGTCGATCAGAAGGTCGGCAGTTCAATGGTTCGAATCCCTAGTGTCATGTAACAGAGGGAGCTCCCATTACTTGTCTCAGCTTCTGCCAACCTAGCAGTTCGAAAGCACGTAAAAATTGCAAGTAGAAAAATAGGGACCACTTTGGTGGGAAGGTAACAGCGTTCTGCGCCCCTTCGGTGTTTAGTCATGCCAGCCACATGACCACAGAGACGTCTTCGGACAGCGCTGTCTCTTCGGCTTTGAAACGGAAATAAGCACCGCCCCCTAGAGTTGGGAATGACTATCACATATGTGTGAGGGGAACCTTTACCTTGGGTAAAGGCTCCAACCAAGAATAAATCTCAGTAATTTAATCCATCAGATATTGCACAAACTCCTCTGTCCAGCCCTAAAGAGGATAATCTGAGCCCTCTTTCTTGAGGAGGGACTGGGTGACATTGAACAGGGCTGTCGGATGACACCCTCCAGATGCAATAAGTGTGGAGAAATCCTGACATTTTGTCTCTCTTACCTCTTACAAAGTAGGCTTTAATAATGACTTTAACCTGTGTTTACTGGGAAGTTGTGGGAGCTTCATCACTTGAGACTTTCAAGAAGAGAGTGGACTGCCATTTGTCAGAAATGGTGTAGGATCTCTTGCTTGAGCGCGGGTTGGACTAGATGACCTATAAGGTCCCTTCTAACTCTGCTTATCTGTTAATCTCTTGGCCCTTTTCAGTGTCCATAGCTCCTCTGTGAACCATGGGAAGGGCCACGAGAGGACTCATAGACACGATCCTGTCCAGGACTTCAGTTGCTCTCTGATTCCAGGCAAAGCCACCATAGAAACACGGAGCAATGTTGCCAGGTTCTATCCCAGTTCCCTTTGGAAACCGAATGGCTCCATTTGGTTGGTGCCAAACACTACACCCAACTGGACACATTTCTAATAGGGGAATCCCCCCCCCCCCCAGCCTCTAGTGTCAGCCAGGTCTCAGTAATGCATGTTAGGTTGGCTTGCTCCTCCCTAATACGATCACAATAAGGGGGAGAGCTTATAATTGACCAACCTGGCGTTTAATAGCAGCAATCAAAGACTCAGGCCTCTGAGGGACTGCTGTCCAAGGTGTGGATCAGAGGCGGTATTCAGCCAGTTCTGACAGGTTCTAAAGAACCAGTAGTGGAAATTTTGAGCAGTTCGGAGAACCGGTAAATAGCCTCCCAGCTGATCTTCTTTTGTTGCCCTGAACAGGAGAACAGAGCTGGAAAGCAGGTTAGTGAGGTGGGGAGGGAATGAGGATTTTGCAGTAATCTTCCCCTGCCAATGCCACAAAGCCACACCCACAAAGCCACATCACATCCACAAAGCCACGCCCACAGAACCAGTAGTAAAAAAAATTTGAATCCCACCACTGGTCTGGATGTGAACTTAAAAGGCCAGAACATGCCACTAGTTTTAAACATTGATCGCATTTCCCCCTGCAATGGCCTGCCCTTTGGCTCCTATCTAGATGACCCATGCCTGTCATTACTTGAATAAATCACCCCCGCCAGAGATCCCCGAGGTGCCCCTTTCCCCTCAGCTTTGGCACCCTCTCCTCTGAGGCCTGTCCTTCCTTCAACCATCCATTCAACCATCCGCTATAACTCAATTACCCAATTGGGGGGGGGGGGAATGTGAGGGGAGAAGTACCTCCTGTGGTAATTCAGCATTACCTCTCATATTCTGAATGGATTGAATATATTCCCCAGTAGGTGAGATACAAGCCATAATAGAACATTGGTCTGTCTGATGGTTTTCTAGATTAGAGAGTCTGGTTTACATAGAATAACATCAACATTTTTTGAGCAAAACAGAGCTTCAGCCATGCTTGTGCTAAACCAGTCAAAACATGCCCAGACTGATGGGTAAGATCCCCCCCCCCTCTGGGAGGAGGTTTCGATTTATAGCAGGACTACTAGTTTCTGTAACAGCTTTGTTCCTTTAGTGTTTGAATTTCTCTTTCCTCCCATCCTTCCCATTCATAGAATCAAGATCACTTGAAGTGTTAATACCACTTTATAATGCCTTAGTAAGGCCCCACTTGGAATACTGCATTCAGTTTTGGTCACCACGATGTAGAAAAGATGTGGAGACTCTAGAAAGAGTGCAGAGAAGAGCAACAAAGAGGATTAGGGGACTGGAGATTAAAACATATGAAGAACAGTTGCAGGAACTAGATATGTCTAGTTTAATGAAAAGAAGGACTAGGGGAGACATAATAGCAGTCAGGGGTTGCCATAAAGAAGAGGGAATCAAACTATTCTCCAAAGCACACACACATCCTAGGAAGAGGTTTCGATTTATAGCAGAACTACTAGATTCTGTGCTAGCTTTGTTCCTTTGGTGTTTGAGTTTGTCTTCCTTCTCATCCCTCCCTACTTCATGATTTGACTTGCTTTCGAGGGGTTTTTGCTTGGAATTAGGTCCTGGAGATCCTAGATATTGGTCACCCTCCCCCTCAATTTTAGTTTAAAGCCCTCCTGATAAGTTGAGCCAGTTTTCCAAAAACATTCTTCCCAATCTTTGTGAGATGCAACCCAGAGGTCATTTCTTGCCGGTTAGGCCCGATTTGGCCGAATTGGTAGTGGCATGGCTGCCTGGGTTGCTGGAACCGGTAGCAACCCAGCCTGCCACGCCCCCGAACTGGTTCCCCGGTCATCGCTGCATTGCCGCCATCTTGTTTTTGAGTTCTGCACATGTGCAGAACAATTTTAATTGAACTGTGCATGCATGTGCGAAGCATGAGCATGAGCAAACTAGCAATAAAGCCGGCCAGAACCCACCCCTGGTGCAACCCATCCCTAGCCAGAAGTCCATCATGGAGATAGTACAGACTATGGTCCAGAAATCCAATTTTTTTTGGGGGGGGGGGTGACACCAACCCGTTAGCCACTGGTTCACTTCTAGAATTCTTTGTTCTCTTACTGGATGTTGTCCTTTCATTGGCAGTACAGGTGAAAAAACTACTTGTACACCGTTGGTATGACTAAGGCTTGTAATCTAGTCTGCATCTTCTCTGTCTGACTAAAAAGCATTGTTGAAAAGTCTTGGTTGACTAAAGCTATGATGGGCATGGAGGGCACTAACCGTGGGAACCATTGCTTATGACTGTAATATATAGAAGATGGAAACTTGGAATGTAAGAGGACTTCGTGCTTAACTTCACAAATTGATCAGATGAAAGAAAAAAAAAACCAAAAATGTCTATAGCTATAATTAAAGGAGGCTAATCTTGTGAAATAGAGTTCAAACATCTATGCCAGGAACTAAAGCTGCTTAACTTCCTTGCATAAACTGGCTTGAAATAAAACCAATATGCAACAGTTGTTAAGTGTGAAAAATGGTCATAGGTCCCTTTTATCAGTACTGTTGTAACTTCAGACGGTCATGAAATGAACTGTTGTAGGTTGAGAACTGCCTGTATTTGCTTATAGTACAATGAAATGAAGAGCGCAGGGGAAATGGACAACACTGCTTGAGCTAGCACAAACCAGAAAATGGACAATTGTCAACCTGTAAAGTGTTTCCATGGCTATTATCAAGTTGGCATGAAAAAGGGAGAGAGAATTGCATGCCTACCTTCAATCAGCGTTGGATCTCAGATTTCTACAGCAGATGTGAGAGGCGTAAAGTTCACAGCCTCCTACAGCACCTCGTTGGTGGATATGATTTATGACAGAGACTGAGGGGGGGGGAGACACAGGGGTAAAGCCATTAACCTGAAATCGGTTTCGGCTCCACAGAAGAACATGCCAAAATGACTAATAAATGACTAGATTTCTTTTGAACTTTGTCTCGAGGCTCGTAAATTAATTAGGGCATCCTTTGGAAACTTCACAAGTATTTTAATGGATACAAGGATCGTTTGATTCCCTTCCTTGTAAGATGGAGGGAGGGAGGGCTAGAGTATGATGTTGTGTATTCCAGTTCTTGGCACAGGCTTAGGTGGGTGTGCTTAACATGGGACAACCTGCTTCATTCAGCCCTAGGATTCCCATCTTCAAATAATAGGCCCTTGTTTTAGAAGCTGTTGTAAGACCAGGAAGCCATCTTTTACCTTTGGGACTTCAGGCCTGCCACATTTTCTACTGTGGGAATATGGGAGGGGGGAATTATACAGAGTGTGGGTGATATATAGCCATAATAACATTCTTTCTCAGGAAGCCAAGGTCATCTGGTCCTGCAGCTGCGATGAGGTGACTGGGAGGCATCTCCTGTTTTGGATGGTGACTGATTGGGCCATGTGATGGACCTGTGGGTGCTGGGCAGGGACTTGAACTTTCCCTTGGGTGGGGAAAACCTGGAAGCTTTCAGATTTGGGTTTTCCCAGATGTGCCAATATGACATCGCTAATAAAATGGACCTTTGAGGAAACTCAAGCCTCGGAGTCTTCTTTCATTGGGGGTGTTACAGTGGTGGGTTGCAGGCGATACGCCCCAGTACGGGCTTATTGGAGCCTGCCCAGAGTACTGGATACCATTCCGGTACGGTGCTCCGGAGTGCCCACCCGCTCGCCCAAGTTCCTTACCTGTCTTTTAAGGCTTCTGTGCTTCCACACACAAACATGGCTCATACAGCGCCTGTGAGACGCTCCGCAGAGCAGCTGCAGCATTGCGGAGGTTCACAGAGGCGCTAAGACGCATATGCGTGCTGGGCGCATCCATGTGGATGCCGCTGGGCCCGTTTCAACTGTACCGGTTGGAATGGGATCCGGAACCCACCACAGGGGTGTTACTTCGAACTCTGACAGCTGTGACTTAAACTTAAGGTTGCAACCACAGTGTGAATTCAAATTGAGTTTCACACATTGAGATTTTTAAGTTAGGTCTAAAAACCTATAAGCCTTTCTTGCTCCTCCATCAGAGGCACTGAAGGTAAAAGTTAACACAAACAGAAATTGACATTGGAGATCCAATGTACAACTGTATCGGGTTAAAGACTTTATTCCGTTTTATAACCCCCATGATTCAGAAATAAAAACTCAAAAGAGATAGGAAGAATACACAGTCCCAGCTCACATACATCAATTCTCCCAAGCACAATTTGAGACCCAACATTCCAGTTTCATGAAGCTAAAACCAAAATTCTTCCTAGATTATGAAGGTGGGAGAAGTCCAATTTGATCCTCAACCCAAACATTTCGCCTTTTGGTTTATTATTTCCAGCCGAATTATTCCTACTGACATTCTTATCACATAAATTGATGTTTTTTTGTTTTAATCCTAAGCTTATGAGGCAGAGCAGAATAATTTGGGGCCATCGTTGGATATCCTGAAACATCTGACGTTGTTTCCTTCTCACTGCCATGGTTTTGAGGATCTTCCTTCCCTACTTCACCTATATTTGGCAACTTGACCGGAAAGTGAGATCTGTCATATATTGGGAAATGGTGGGAATATCTCTGTATAAATTGACAGTCGAAGTAAGTAGGAAGGAAAGCAGAACTGGAAAAAGTCGGGTTATTCTTTCCTTGTGAAAGGACCATGTTGTACTGCTTGTAGAAGGACATATGCTTTGGGTTGGAATCAAGATGTTCTCTTGGGATCCACATGTAATCCATCAACCTTTCTGCTGGAGGAACGGTGCATTGGGCTCTAGACCAGCAGTTACCTTGTGTGCAGAGCAGAGAATTAACACTGGCATTCCTTGGTTCTGGGATGTGATTAAGGAGACCACAACGAGCTTTTAAGTCTTGGAGCTCCCAACGAAGTTGAAGATTCTCCTCCTGGAGTGCAGCCATCTGGCTCTCAATTGCAAAATAGCTGGACCTCCGCTTTTCACGGGAACGCTTGGCAGACTCATTGTTCTTTTGCCTCTTCTCCCAGTAGGTGGTGTCTTTTTTTTCTTCCGGGATGAATTCTCGTTTCCGACGTAAAGCCTTGCTGGTGGCATTCTTGTAGCAAATGGCCAGTGGGCCACAACGTCCCATTATTTCTTGAGAAGGGTTCATGGTGCCAGTGGTTTTTTTCCCCCCTCAATTGCTAGCAGAAAATTAAAAAAAAATGATTAGAGCTACGAACCAACAGCTTTGTAAAAAGCTTGACTGAGTTTGTGGGCTGAGGAATTGAGAGAATCTTGTCATCAGATTTCTCCAAATACCTCTCCACCAATTTCTCTGCAAAGGGACTAATTATCTAAGTATTTATGATTTACTAGCTGATAACCGGGTGTTGCCCGGGTATTTATTTATAGGGGGCAAAAGTCCAGACTAAACATCATTTCTAATGTTCGATTTCCCCCCTTACCAGAGGGAGCCCCCTTGTGGAGTTCTGTGAAGCTGTTACCATAGCAACTCTGCTGCGTTGTACAGTAGAAGCCATTTTAAGGCATAACAGGCTTCATTTTAACAGAACACACACCCCAAGGGGTTTTAGGGCATGTCTTACCCCCACAATATTTTTCCAGAGAGTAAGTCATCTGTGTACCAAGTTTGGTTGAAATTGCTCAAGGCATTCCAGAGTTATGCTGGAACGTACAAATACACAACCATATACAGTATATAGGTGCTTTATATATATAGCACCTATATAGCACAGCCAAATACACACACACACACACACACACACTTTAACTACAAATCTTTCTATCCTCTTTTAGGAGAGTTATACAACATACTTGCCATTCTGTTCATATAGGCACCCAAAACTGGTTACAGCAATTAAAACAAAAACACAAAATGTATCATTTATGTATTTATTAAATTTATATGCTGCCCATTTCCCTTATAAGGTGACATGATGTGTAAATGTAATAAATTCAATAATGGGAGCTCACTCCGTTACACGGTGCTTGGGATTTGAACTGCCGAACTGCCGATCTTTCTGATCGACAAGCTCAGCATCTTAGCCACTGAGCCACCTGAGCCACTGAGCCACTGAGTCACATTATTTCAAGGGTGGTTCCCCATAAAACACATTGCAGTAATCAATGCAATGCAACCAACTCATGGATAACTGTCTCTAAACCTGAGAAGAACAGGAAAGGTTGCGATTGGTGCAGTATCTACAATTGTACCAATGTGGCCCTTGTCTCTTCAGAATTCAATGACTACAGTAAGCAGAGTGAAAGCCCAGAATTCTGCACTTAAAAAGGACTGAGCTCTAGATCATGCACCCATCTTGAACATCTTTGATGCTATCCCTCAACTGCTCAGAACCTATCCCCAAATGCTACTGGTTTGGACCAGTTCTCCCGAACCGGTAGCTAAATAAATGCTATCAGTTTGGGTGAACCAAACCGTATTTCCAACTATCAGCTGTGACGCACGATTTATATTCGTTAGAAAGCTAAAATAAATTCTAAGAAAATTAGAATTACCATATTTTTTGGATTATAAGATACACCTTTTTCCCTCAAAAAAGAGGCTGAAAATCTGGGGGTGTCTTATACACTGAATACAGCATTTTTGCCTCCCGAAACCCCACCCCCTTCATTGAAATGGCCATGCAAAGCTTTTAGGAGGCTTTCGGAGAGCTCCTGGGGGCCGGGGAGGGCAGAAATGAGCAAAAAATGGGCCCTTTTTTGCTCATTTTTGCCCCCACCCCACCCCTCAGGAGCACACTACAAGCCTCCTAAAGGCTATTCATGACCTTTTTAAAATAAATGGTCCCGTTTTTGCAAAAAACGGGCCATTTTGGAGAGGTTTGCAGAGTGCAAAAACTTTTTTTTAATTTGCCTCTTCAAAACCTTGGTGCGCCTTATACTCCAGTGCGTCTTATACTCTGAAAAATACGGTAATTAAATTAGAATAAGAAAAATCTAGCTAATCTAAATTGCATAGCACAGTGGATTTTCCCTCCCCTCTCACTGTTCTACTTACCTTTGCAGGCGTGCTTGGTAGCAGGCTCTGCCCACCTACCCAGATATCATCACATCTGTTTTTGATGCTCTATGCATGCGTGGAAGATCCTGCGCATGCACGGAGGTGGCGCACGCGAACACAGCGAGCGCACCGCGTTCACATTTGTGAACCGGTAGCAAAGGTAAGTAGATTTCTCCCCTGCCCCACACTCTAAGATGAAAAGTCCCTTAAATTGATTGATTGTTGAAAAATCAAAGTTAAACAGCTCCAGCCGGCACTTGTGTGGATGTTAGCAATAGAAATGAATCCAGAAATGAAGCAGAAAGCCATGCTTTCAAAGCTTAGCTGTTTCTCCAGGTTAACATCACAAAAACCAATCCTGACAGCATGGGTCTTTCCCCAGGTTTTCCTGAGATTTGCAATGTATTTCAGGTTTAAGCACTTACAGGATGCTTTCTCTTCTTGTTTTGATGTCGATATTGAAGGTGCAGTGAAATCACAGAAGCCCCGGGGATGCCTGACCTTTTCAGTTTGCTTAGCACTGCAACTCTGAATCACTTCAGACCCACCTGGAAAATTGGTAAGATCAACCACAATTTCCTTTTCATCGCCTCATCTGTTACCTCACCCTGGAAGAAGAAAGAGAACGGCAATCTTACCTTTTCAAAGAATGGCAAACATTATTGTGGTCCCCTGAGAGCCCTATTTCTGGGATCTCCTATTGCCGGAATTCATTGGCTGGTTTCTCACAGCAGTTGTCTAAACAAGTTGCAATGCTGGCTAATGCCAGAATAAGATCTGTTCATTAGGCCATTGCACATGGCTTAAACAGCAATTAGATTTTGTTAACCCAGATTTAAGTTTAAAGTGATTGTGTGAAGCCAAAAATATATATAGTCCTGACCTACATATGGTATATGCTACTAGACTGGTGAACTGGTATTTCCAACGATCAGATCTGATGCGCGAAGCAGGATTTCCTACTTTCTAGCTAATCTAAATCACATGACACAGCGGATTCCCCTCCCTCGCTGTTCTAGTTACTTTTCAGGCACGCTCGGTAGCAGGCTCCTCCCACCCATCCGGACACCATCACATCCTTTTTTGACACTCTGCGCATGCACAGAAGGTCCTGCACATGCACGGAGGTGGCGCGTGAGAGCAAAGCATGTACACGCTCACATTTGTGAACCAGTAGCAAAGGTAAGTAGATTACACCCTTGATGTTGATTCATAATTAGCATTTAGGCAGACGTGTTATTTCAGTGTTCCAAAATCTTTGCAGAGATCTGACAATCTAAAAGGGGGACAGGATTATGACACACGCAACTTGCTGCAAAGAGCAAAATCTAGGGGCAGCTAAGAGGGAACACATGTTTCTTAATTCTGTGGGTCAAAACTACCTCATTCATTCAGGAATTGAGTGGGAGTAGTGAAAGAGACAGTAAAACACAAGATAGCAAGATCCAAGACGGGAAGGAGGGGGGGCACTGAGGCTCTCTCTGGCAACAGGGAGGAAGAAGCAATATCGAAAAGGCTCAGATCTCAAAAATAAAATTATTTGGAACAATAGCAGTTAGTGATACATTAGAAAACGACAAAGAGAAATATGTAGGAACACAAGACTAACTATATAGAGTAAGATTTGGTTTACTGTTTTCTTCTATAAATTTGTTGTACAATGTTACATAAATGAGTATCGTGCTGGGATCTCTACCAGCAGTATGAAAGCTGCCAAAAAAATTTGTATACCTATTTACCCTTCCCTATATATTTGAAAACCAATAAAATTTAGTTTTTTTAAAAAAACTACCTCATTCAACTGAAACTCCAATTGGCAGGCAGCGTTACTATCAGGTGCTAAGAGGCACTTTTGAGAGGAAATTTTAGAGTAGATTTCTCAAACCAGGTGTCCAGATGGTTGGAATCATTGGTGGGTTGCAGGCAGTACACCCGGGTACGGGTGTACCGGAGCCTGCCCAGAGCACCGGGTGCCGTTCCGGTACGGTGCTCCGTAGGGCCCACGTCCATGTGGGTGACACCAGGCCCATTTCAACCACTGGTTGGAATGGTTCATGTTTTATAACACAATATGTGGAAATTATACTGGGAAGATCGAAATATATTACTTATTCTTTGACGTTAAAGTTACTCCTTGCCTTGTCAAGTTGGCCTTTGCTTCCCTTCTGGAATTGACATGGTTACCAGATGTCCACATTTTCGTAGACATGTCCCACTTTTACTGAGTCATGTTTAGTATAGCCAGGAGAAAAAATATGCTCAAATGCTCAGAATTCCAAAGAAACTTCAGGTGGTGCTTTCCAATTTCTACAGGAAAGAGTGTCACTTTTGTTGTTTCCTGATTGGTACATGAAGGAGAGCAGGGGTGGTATTCTACCAATTTGGACTGGATCGCCCGAAATGGTAGCGGGAATCACGGCTGGCTCCAGCCACCTACACCTGGCTCTATGGCGTCCCATTAGGCCTTTTTTTGCCCAAAGCACATGCATGGAAGGATCTATGCATGCACAAAGGTGGGGCGTGCACGCTCACATTTGCGAACCAGTAGGGAAGGTGTTGTGGTCCAGCAGGATCCGGTTGAGCTGCTGATGGACTCGGATAGCGAGGAACCATATGAGTCTGCCCTGGATGATGTGGAGGATGCTGTGCAGGGTTCAGACTCAGAGCAGGGACCAGAGAGGCTGGTTGGTCACCAGGAGGCGCCTGAGGCATGGAGCAGTGGGGAGGATTAAAGGCAGTTTGTCCTTGATGCTAGATTGAGAAGGGCTGAGAAACGGAAGTAACAACTCCGTAGGCAGACTCACAGAAGATGATTAAGCACAGGTGGTTGTGGATTGGCCCCTCCCAAGAGAGATTATAGGTGAGGTGTTGGGAGGGGACATTTGCAGGAAACAATTAGTAGTTAAGAAATCTATATGTGTATTCTAGCCATGTCTGCTCGTTTGGACTATCTGCATTGCTTCATTATGTGGGTTGCTCTATTGAACGTGAGCTGTCTGGGCCCTCAGCAAAAGGATTCATTATCTCAGTAATTAAACAGTGGCAAACAGCCAAGCCTGTGTTCTGGTTTATTCACAGGCATGGAGAGGGGGGGTCAGAACAGGAAGGTAAGTGTATACTACCCTTGAAAAAGAGGAGGAGTAGCCAGAAGATACTAGGAGATCTAATCCAGGATTCGAGAAAGTTTTAGATTATGTCTTGGTTTGTTACTTGAAAGAAAGATTTGGTAAACGAGAGACACAGAGAAAAATCTAAACCAGTATTTTTCAAATTTGGCAACTTTAAGATGCGTAGATTTCAACTCCCCAGATTTCCCCGCCAGCATGAATGGGAAATTCTGGGAGCTGAACTGCACACATCTTAAAGTTGCCAAGTTTGAAAACTCTGATCTAAATCCTACCTTAGGTATCAGATATGTGTGGTTTCATATTATAACCATTGAGGTTAATGGCACAAACTAAGTTTACTGCCATAATATTGGCTTAGTGGCAGCACAGCACATGGTCTTAGTGCAGGGGTGTCCAAACTTGGGAACTTTAAGACTTGTGGACTTCAACTCCCAGAATTCCCCAGCCAGCATGGCTGGGGAACTCTGGGAGTTGAAGTCCACAAGTCTTAAAGTTCCCAAGTTTGGACACCCCTATACAATACAATACAATACAATACAATACAATAGTAGAGTTGGAAGGGACCTTGGAGGTCTTCTAGTCCAACCCCCTGCCTAGGCAGGAAACCCTATACCGTTTCAGACAGATGGCTATCCAACATCTTCTTAAAAGACTTCCAGTGTTGGGGCATTCACAACTTCTGGAGGCAAGCTTTTGAGGGACTGCTACAAAGAAGAGGGGGGTCAAACTATTTTCTATTGCTACAAAGAAGAGGGGGGTCAAACCCCTGTCTTAGTGTATCAGAATAAAGATAGTCCTTGACTTACAACCATTCATTTAATGACTGTTCGAAGTTACAATGGCACTGAAAAAAATGACATGTACATTTTTCATGTGATCATTTCAGCATTCCCATGGAAGTTCAGATGCTTGGCAATTGACTCATTTATGGCAATTACAGTGTTCTGGGGTCATGTAATCCCCTTTTGCAATCTTCTGACAAGCAAAATCAGTGGGGAAGCCAGATCCCCTTAACAATTGGGTTATTGACTTAACATCTGTTGTTATTTACTTAATAACTATGGGAAGAAAAATTGTAAAATGGAGTAAAACTGACTTAACAAATGTCTCACTTAACAACATAAATTTTGGGCTCAATTGTGGTCATGTCAGGGGCTACCTGTATACTGATTCTGTTTGCAGAAGACCTGAAATTCTGCAGCACAAACACTGTTTTTAAGGACAGAGACAAGAATCAAAGGAATCATAACTGATTTCACGAGGCATGCTCAGTTTCACTCTAGGTGAGAAATGTAAATGAACACATTTTAAGTAGATTTCATACGCTAATGAACAGCATATTACATAAACAGCTGCTTGTGAGAATGTCCTCTTTTTCAAAACCTAGAACGAAGAAAATATTTCTCTACCACTTCTGAATTTTCTCAAGCAACTTTATTTTCTGGTATCCACACACAATTCCTGACCTTTACAACTTTTTGACTCTGCATCAGTGGTGGGATCGGGGTGGTATGGCACGGTGCGGGCGTACTCGTGGTAGCTGGGAGCAGCGGTCACCGTACTGGAACGGTGGCTTGTTTAGCCCACCCGCCTGCATTCCTTACTGCTTTTTGAGGCAAACGGGCCAATTGCACACGCTCACACAGTGTACGGCACCTGCACAACCTCTGCCGAGCAGCTGGGGTGTCACAGGGCCGGTGGCATGTGCATGCATGCACAGCACGCATGTTCGACGAGGATGCCCGGCCCCATCGCAGTGTACCGGTTGCGACGGGATCTGGAGCCCACCACTGCTCTGCATCCATGAATCCAGTCTTGACGTCTGAGTCCCAGTCAAGCTTCTAACTCCTTCTTATGGTCTACAGCCCTTGATTCTGAGTTCTAAGTCCTGTATTCAAGTCTGCGCTTAGAGTAATGCAAGAGTTATGATTCCTGATAAGTGTACATTTCTGATTCTTAACTTGTAGCTTCTAGATCCAGTTTCTGATTCCTAGTCATCTTGTAGCTTTTTATGATTTCTAATCCAAATTTTCTGTTCATGATTGATCAGAGGTGATATTCAGCCAGTTCAGATCAGTTCATCTGAACGGGTAGCGGAAATCATGGCTGCCCCGGCTCTATGCCGTCCTATTTAGGTACGTTCTGAGGTCAGGCACATGCGTGGAATGCACACATGTGACCAAAGCGCATGCACAGAAGGCCAGGCACATGCGCAAAGCAGTCCTGTTAGGTGTGTGGCAAACCAGTAGTAACAAAATGTGAAACCCACTGCTGTGATTGATTCATGATTTCAGGCAACTAGTTCCTTCCCAGCAAGCTAAATTTATGCCTCCAAAATCTTGCTCCTTAACTGAAGATATTGGATCATTTGGCCATTGAGGTGAGCTTAGTAAATCAGCTGTGGTGTGAGAAAGGACCATGAAAATGATCTAGACCAATGTTCTGGCAATGTGCAGGAACACCAATCGAACCGTCCTTAAGAGATGGCTCTCTTAATCTCTAGAGATGAAAAATCTGCACTCTATGAAGACAGGTTGTTCCACTGTTGTGTAGACAATTAGGAAGTTTGTCCTTGCATTTAAACAAAACCCCAGTAACTGCAACTTCTGCCTATTATTTCTGGCCTACATTCTGTGGCCATGGCAAAGAGTTTCCTGCTGTAGTCCGTATAACACCCTTTTATGTACCAAGATGCTGAGTCCATAATGCCAAATTGCTCAGCCTTAATAGTGGGAAATCCAGATGTTGAATATTGTGTGGGTGGTAAGGGCAAATAGAAATTGATGAACATGCTAATGGAAAGCACCCTGAATTGTGCACAAAAACATATGAACTCACGAACCTCATATATTGTTTGCAACTTCCTGTTGCAGCAGGCTTGTCTTTTGATCCACTACAAACACATATAAGCTTAGAGTTATGCCACAAGCCGAAGTCCACTGGCTAGACCAGATCATGGTTGCTCATAGTCCTATGTCTGAAGCAAAGCCAGACCACTGGAGAAAACTGCTTCCTGACTAGCCAAACAAGGATCTCCTAATTGAATATTGTTTAGGGCAGTTTTGAGTAGGATGCATCCTTCTTTGTCAACTTCATGGAAGGAAGTTGAACTTTGTCCGCTTCACAGCCTCGTCAATGGTTATGCCTGATGGATTGCAGACCTAAACATCTGAAATAGCCTGGTGTATCAAGGCAGGCAATTCTTCTCCAGGGTTTTCTAGCTATATCAGGAACCAAAACTTAGATCATCTTCATATATCTAAACTTTCCCTAAATATCAAGCTGGTACGGGTCGCCAAGGTTCAGGAGAACCCGTAGCTAACATTATGGCCAGTTCTGAGAGCCTCCAATTCCCACCCATGGCTGGCCCCACCCATCATGCCACACCCCTACCACCCCACCCCACCTCTCCCAGGAGTCTCCACATGGCCCATTTTGGATGTGAGGTAAGTGCAGGGCCGGCATGGAGGGTCCTATGCCCCAACGCCATCCAGAATAGCCCGCCAGTACGCTTTCAGGCAGTGCGTACAAAAGGACACTGAGACTGTAAGCCAATTCTTACAGTCTCTCTGTACGGCGGCTATTCAGTGTGAATTCGTCGACCTCGACGATTCCTTGGTGGAGCAGTTTGTCTGCGGGGTTCGCAATTGACGCCTGAAGCGAAGATTGCTCTCCCGGGCAGACATCACCCTACAACAGGCATTGGAGGAGGACCAGGTAGACCGCCTCCGAGCTCTACCCAGAAGGCTGCCGCCTCAATCGGCAAGCCGCGCGGGAATATCAGGCCTTCTGAAAGGCTTCCATAGCCCGGGGGAGGCTGTTTTTGCCCTCCCAGAGGCGCAAGGAAAGTCTCCGGAGCCTTGGAAAGGCAAAAATGCCCCCGCTCCCCACCATGGTGCAGGAGGCTGACTAGGCCATGTCCACCATGCCCACGCCCACCCAGCAACTGAGCAGAGAACCCGTTGCTGAAATTTTTGAAGCCTACCCCTGATATCAGGGCTTTGTTCTCTATGATTTTGAAGAAAAGAACAAGTTAAAAGGGGTATAGAAAGCCTCCTTGTACTGAATTTGATCATTAATCCATCCACCTCAATACCCTCAGGCCAAAATCCCTCTAGATTCTTATTTGAAAATATCTGGGGAATTCTTCATGCATGCACCGGTCCATAGCAGAATATTGATGTAAATATATTTCTTCTCTAGTTCTGGAAGGAAAAAGGAGATCTATTCTTTAGGAGGGGGGGGGACTGGGCAACCCCGAGGTGTATTTTGTTACCAATGGAGGCAGCAATAGAAATCCAAGATTTTTGATGATCAGAGAAAACCACATCTGAAATTAAATCTGCCTCGCTGAATGAAAATTGAATGTCAGTTATCTAGAAGTGATGTGTTACAGTATTAGGAAGAACTTTGCAACCTTTTTAAAATGTCACGCACTCCCCTTTTAGCTCTAACCACAGCTACTACTTTTATTACTGATATAAATTGCAACTTGCGTGGGAGAAGAGGAAATACTTGAGGTTATAAAACAATACTTATGGTTGAAAGAACTTTCAACTACATGTTGATAAATTTCATATTCACCAGGACCGGATGGATTACACCCCAGGGTTCTGAAGGAACTGGCAGACAAGATCTCAGAACCACTGAACTATATCTTTCAGAGATCCTGGTGCAGAGGACTGGAAAAGAGCTGGTGTGGTTCCCATCTTCAAAAAAGGAAAAAAAATAGATCCTGGAAACTACTATCAGCCTTATCTGAATACCAGGAAAGATTCTGGAAAAGATAATCAAACAACGAATTAGCGAACACCTAGAAGCAAACAAAGTAATAGCCAAAAGCCAACATGGGTTTGTCAAAAACAGATCATGCTAGACTAAACCTATTGCATTCTTTGACAAAGTGACAAAATTAGTGGACCAGAGGAATGCCTTCGATATAGTTTACTTGGACTTCAGTAAGGCATTTGATAAGGTAAACCATAACCTACTACTAGATAAAGTAGAAGAATGTGAGTTAGACAGCATTACCACCAGATGGATTCGTAACTGGCTGACCAACCGCACTCAACGTGTAGTCCTCAATAGAACTGCATCTACATGGAGGGAAGTATGCAGTGGAGTACCCCAAGGCTCTGTTTTAGGCCCAGTACTCTTCAACATCTTCATCAATGATTAGGATGGGGGAATAAATGGAAAACTCATCAGATTTGCAAATGACACCAAGCTGGCAGGAATAGCCAACACTTCAGAAGATAGGCTTAAGATACAGAAGGATCTTGACAAACTTGAACATTGGGCACTATCTAATAAAATGAAATTCAATGGTGAAAAGAAAAAGGTTCTACATTTAGGCAAGAAAAATGAAATGCACAGGTACAGTATAGGTGGTACCTTGCTCAATAGTAGTAACTGTGAGAGAGATCTTGGAGTCCTAGTGGACAACCATTTAAATATGAGCCAGCAGTGTGCAGCAGCTGCCAAAAAAGCCAACACAGTTCTAGGCTACATAAACAGAGGGATGGAATCAAGATCACGTGAAGTGTTAATACCACTTTATAATGTCTTGGTAAAGCCACACTTGGAATACTGCATTCAGTTTTGGTCACCACGATGTAGAAAAGATGTGGAGACTCTAGAAAGAGTGCAGAGAAGAGCAACAAAGATTATTAGGGGACTGGAGACTAAAACATAT
Organism: Natrix helvetica; assembly: GCF_964273705.1. NCBI lineage: Eukaryota > Metazoa > Chordata > Lepidosauria > Squamata > Natricidae > Natrix > Natrix helvetica. The sequence continues at coordinate 15,377,333 of NC_138548.1, forward strand.
GAAGAACGGTTGCAGGAACTAGGTATGTCTAGTTTAATAGAAAGAAGGACTAGGGGAGACATGATAGCAGTGTTCCAATATCTCAGGGGTTGCCACAAAGAAGAGGGAGTCAAACTATTCTCCAAGGTACCTGAGGGTAGAACAAGAAACAATGGGTGGAAACTAATCAAGGAGAGAAGCAACTTAGAACTGAGGAGAAATTTCCTGACAGTTAGAACAATTAATCAATGGAACAGCTTGCCTCCAGAAGTTGTGAATGCCCCAACACTGGAAATCTTTAAGATGTTGTATAGCCATTTGTCTGAAACGGTATAGGGTTTCCTGCCTAGGGTTGGACTAGAAGACCTCCAAGGTCCCTTCCAACTCTGCTATTGTATTATTGTATATTATTAGCCTGAAAAATCAAAAGTCTATCAAAGTCTACATGAAGACTCATTCTATCTTGGCTAATCCAGTTTCTGCTTCATAACTCTTGTTTTATATCCAAGTTCAGAAGCCATTGATTACCTCTGGACTCCTGGATAGAACATAGGTTGTATCTCCTCAGTCCTCATATATTCACACAACTCCAGAAAGAATCATAGTGAAGTATAACTTTAACTTTAACTTTAACTTTTATTTAATTTATAAACCGCACCCTCTCCCAGAAGGGACTCGGGGCGGTGTACAGTCATATTAATATTCTATGGTATGAACCATAGAACTGGAATAGGTTGTTTGGGTCACTGAATGGGCATGGTTGATCTGCTTCCTTACTTTTATATATCCCCCACCCCTGATATCCATCAAGAATCTACCATTCTGTATTGTAAATCCATTATTCCCCATTCCCCCATTTTCCTGACTCTTCCTTAAAATGTAGTGCCCTGGAATTGAACAGTGAACTTTGAGATGTGTAGTCTAATCAAACTAGAATAAAGTAGATCAATTAATTCCCAAGATTGGGAAACCATCTTGTTTTTTGTTGAGGCATCCTAAAATAGCATTCACCTTTGTTGCAGTTGCACTGCTGACTCATATTCAACTATTACGTCAACATCTTTTTCCACAATGACTACTGCCAACATAAGTACCCACCGTTATATTCCTGCACATTTGATTTGTTTGTGCGAAACTATACAACACCCAGCTTCTATCTGATGGTGGACAGATAGGAGGAATTTTCTACTGGTAGGAGTTGTTATCCAGTGTGATAGGTTCACTCATGAATGTTTAATTTAAATCAAAGCCCAAAGTGACATTTAGCCAGGGAACCATAATGCTCACCTTCCAATGAAACCAATAAAAATTGCAGTAAAAATTGTCCGGCGCATGTGCAGAAGCGAAAAACAAGATGAACCGGTTCGGGGGCGTGTCAGACCTGGGTGACTGCCGGTTCCAGCGACCCAGGCCGCCAAACCACTTCCAGTTCGGCCGGACCAGGCCGAACCAGTAGGAGCCCACCACTGGTTCATGGCTATTAGCTTTGTAGTCTTGGGAATTCATATTTTCTCTAACTTTTAACTAATCTCCCTTGGATTCTGATCACCCTAATATGGCAGAACTACTCTTCTAATATCTTACAGGGCAGGACTCAAGAGGTTGTAAAAATATGTGCTGACTCTTGACACCAAAGTTGCAAACAATACCATACTTTTGAAAAACACGAGCCTCACAGAGGGTTTTAAGATGTATTGAAAAGATTAAAAGGATTAGTTTACATAAATTTCTGAACACTTTAACTCAATAGCTATTCTTTTGACAGTTAATGAGAGAATGGGATGAGTTTCTGAACTTTGTTTTCCAAGTGTCCTCCTGTTTTCCCGGCAATGAGAACAAGGATTTGATTGATTTAAATTTTCAGAGGTAGCCGGATATCTTGAAAGATTAAATGCAGAAGAGGAGTGGAAGGCAATTTATTTTATTGGATGCTGAGTTTTTATTCCATTCCTAACATTCTTTTTTTTTTTTTTTTGTAAATGTTCAGCAATTCTTCTGAAGTTGGCAAAATGGAAATGTTTTAAATCGATGTCTGCAAAGGAGAGGTCCAAAAATTCAAGATGGGTGGCATAAACACACAAAGCAACAACCTCCCTTTTTAAAATCAGCACCATAACTGCCACCTTGAATTATTTTTTACATCTGCCAAGTTACTTCAAAGCATCCACATATACATCCAAAGCTACTAACCAAGGTTAAAAACGAACCATGCATTTCACACTATTCTCCGCATTTTCACAAACTTGATTAAATGTGTCTTGAGTCCCATGACAACTCAGGGAAGAGCTTATCTACTTCCTCGCCTCCATGCATTGATCAAATGCTTAAAAAATAAAACAACAATCTTTGTTTGTGGCCTTGTGGTCACAACATTTATAAATGAATTACAAGTGTTAAAAAAACCCTTACCAACTGTAGTGTTTAGGTCCAGATTTCAGTGAGTCAAAGCTCAACTCTGATTATTAGAAAGACTGAGATGTGAGACTTTTCCCTGTCAACTCTCTACAATAGTCAGGATTTGATAAGTATTGCTATCTCTCTCTTTTTTTCTAAATTAAAAGCATTGATCATTCCCCTCTGTTCATTATTTGTAGAGAAAACAACTCGTTGCAGCTAGCTAGAGGTTCTTTCAATTTTTGCAGTGTCGATGATGTAGAGAATGGGTGAGGAACAGAGAAGGCGAAGGCTGACAAAGGATGAAGGTATATGCAACTAAATTTTTTAAAATCCAATATAAGGATGGATCTCAGGCCAATCTTTTATTGGGGCACAGTTTAGATATGTTGGAACTGCATGGCTGGGAAGTATAACTATAAGAGGTAGAGTCCCAATGAATTTGGAGGATATCTCATTGAGAATTCCATATTAGGGATATGAAAGATACCTTTCATTTATTTCTCCTGTCTCAGAATACCATGATCTACCAGAACAACACTTGTTATAATTGGTTTATCAATTATTGTTTGTAACTATGATTTATGATCTATGACCTATTACTTGCTGTTTGTATGTACACTGAGAGCATATGCACCAAAGACAAATTCCTTGTGTGTCCAATCACACTTGTCCAATAAAGAATTCTATTCTATTCTATTCTATTCTATTCTATTCTATTCTATTCTATTCTAAAATAGCAGCTGCTTTCCACTGTTTACAGTTATTGGGGGAAACAGACCATAAACATAATATAAATTCCGAAAAGTTGCATAACAATGTAAATTTCATTTTTAAAAAAATTAACTCCTTGAGGTAAAGGTAGATTAACTATAGTTAAGGAAGGAAAGTTATTCTGAAAATTAAGCACAATTTATTTAAGTAAACACTAGATGTAAACATAACTCAAGTTAAATTTATTTAATTAAATGCATCTCATTCAATTAATTCTTAACTAATTGACTCCAGAAGTTTTAATATTAATCAGATCCTTGATTCAAATGAATTATCTTTAAGGATCTGCCCAGAATTTATCTATTGAAAAGTTTTGTCTAAAATAAAGGAAAAATCTATTACTTTCTGACTATGATAATTCACCTATTACTCTTTTGATTTCTGATGTTCAGAATCTTTTCTAATTTTGCAAGAGTACAAAACTTTTAAAGGACAAAATAGATACAGGTTGCAGGAATCAAACTAGAAACATATATGGTGATAGTAATGGGTGTTGAAAGAATTTAGAAGAACAAAGAAATGAAATGATAAAGCCAGAATCTTAAAGACTAACTCTTCTATAATAAAGCAAATGGTTTAAATTTTAATTTAAAATTTAGAAGCCCAATTTAAGAATAAGCTTGTATATATCTTCTGGATTACTTTTGTTGTTGTTACATCTTGGAAAATGTATCTCCGTTTTCATTTTCTTTCTTTCTTGCTCTTTCCTTTGATCTGGGGTCAGCGAATTCTACATCAAGTTTTATTAAAACCGCCAATGTTTAATTTAGTCCATCGATTACCCATTATTCATTACTTAAACCATTGAGTAATTTTGGAATTCAATTTCATGCTCATATTTCTAAATTTACCGCCAATTATCAGGGGAATTAAAATAGCACTTAGCTTCTATTTTGAGGAAATAGATTATTCAAGTTCAGCACATGTTTATTTAGTAGCATTTCTCTGTGGCACTGTTTTCAACAGAACATAGTAAAACAATAACAATACAATTAAAATAAATGCTGATATAATTCCTCATAACAAAACAGATATAATAAGACTTTTGTGGGTGAAAAAGCCATGAAGGAGGAAGCTGCATACATCGTTATGGGGAATAGAGCACCGTACACTAGGGAGGGATGTTTTCAGTGGATTTTCACTTATGTTCACTTTTAGTGAATATTCACTTTACTGAATGTTCAGTGCAAAAGGAAAACTATCTGAATAACAGACTGCAATTGGGCCAGATTTAGATAGGATGAAACTCTAAACCAGTGTTTTTCAAACTTGGCAAATTTAAAATGTATGAATTTTCATTACCCAGAATGATGGAGAATTTGGAAAGTTGAAGTCCACACAAATTACTGAGATTGAGAAAATGATTGGCATGTTCTAGGCCATCCTTATCTACCTTGTAGTCTAAGAGGACAGCGATGAGCAGATCGCAACCAAATCAATTTAAAAAATAAAATGAACACCTCTACTTTTGAAACAAAACAGAGTAACTGTAATATACAGCTGCTGATCTCTAAATGCTCTGGAGTTATACTTACACTGAGTAAGCATCAAAGAAGCATTTAAAAGATCTAGGAGCAAGAGAAGATGAGAAAATATCTGCCCGCAAAAAATAAGATATTCAAAGAAATTAATTTAAAAGACTAATTTAAGAACAAGCTTATATATTTTCTAGATTTCATCTTTATTGCATCCTGGGGGGAAAAAATTTCATTTTTTCTCTCTCCTTTGGTTTTGGGGTCAGCAAATCCTACATCAAGATTTATTAAAACTGCAGTGTTTAATTCTCTCTTTTTAAAAATATATACTTTATTAAATTTCTAGAAAAAATAAAATATAGCAAATAAATTAAAAGGAAAAAATAGGAAGGGAGTACAATAAAATAAAGGAGGAAAAATATTTGTGAGGGAGCTTCCAACTTTCTTTTCAAAAGCAAAATATCTTAAATCTTTTGATTTAAAATTCAATAATATGCTGAATTTCTATTACTATAAACAATTCTAATTCTCAATTCCTAAAATAAATACAGCATTTCTTTTGGTTACAAGTAAAAAGTCCAAATGGTTTCCACGTAGAAACAATGCTAGACAAAATCTTTTTTTAAATCAAAGTAAATGATTTTTCCATATCAGCCAGTTCCATTAACTTCCATTATCCCATTATGCAAATCTATAGGTCTTTCCATGTCTGTGCATAACCAATGTTTAATTCTCTTATATGTTGATGGTTTGTTTTAGTCCATTGATCACAAAAAAAACAAAAGCAAAAGATGCCAGGTTGAATGAAAAGTGGGGCTACAAGTATCTCAAATTAATATCTCCCCAACTATATTCTGAGTTATACCATTTGACCCTCAAATATTTGGAATGAGAAAATCTATTTTCAGTTATGTTCATCAGTTCTAACTAATCAGGATTTCTCAAATGTTTTCCCCTCCTGCTCAATGTCTGTTTGGAAAGAAACAACAAGGACTATTTCATTCTGTCTTATTCCATTTTTAACCTGGTTTATTTTTTAAAAAAAGATACAGAATTTGTAAAGAAGGTTTAAATGATAAAGTAGCTTTATTACCAATTGTTTTAATTGGCTAAAGAGGTTGTTCTGGGTTTATTTTAAGTTGAAAACCAAGCTAGATGTTTTGTTAATAAAAAATTAAAATTCTTCAACGTCTTTTCGATAGCATTCCTTTTTTTTCACTAGCGAATAAATTGTCTTTTTTTTTCTTAGAAAGTTCCGCAAAGGCAACATTTCTTTTAACCCCAAAAAATGTTTCAGAATTATTTTTAATTATCCAGTGTGTAATTATGAATCCTTTGGACATTCTAGATTCAAATCAGTACAATTTTAGCGGTAACAAAATTCAAACATTAACTTTTTGCTGCAAATCAGTTTTGAAATTTTGAAAGTCCCGTTTATATAGCTAAATGTGTACATCCCTGGACAACTCCCTGGAGGTTTTTTGGCAATTTTTTTGGGTGGCAAACATATCCCACACGCCTTCCTCCTCCTATTTTCCCCACAATAACAACTCTATGAGGTGAATTCAGCTGAGAGATATTGAGTGGCCAAGGTCAGCTTTCATGCCTAAGGAAGGACTAGAACTCATGATCCCACAATTTCTAAAGTCTGGTGACTTTAACCATCACCAGGCTGTCTCCCAACTATTTTTTTCCCTATAGTAGATAATAGGTATCTGAAAAAACTGAATACCCTACAAGGCTGTCGCTGTGCCTGATATAAAAGCAATTTACTAAATTAGATTTCCAGCATCTTGCAAAATCTTGGATGGACAGTAAGTTACTGCCAAATTCTTTCATACATTTTGAGCACTAGTATCTTAACCGCCCAAATCTTGTCTGATCTGATCCAACTAATTTAATGAGCTAATAAACCAGAATAATTCCACAAGACCAAACTTGCTTCTTTCTAAATATTTGCTAATTTCTGAATCCTAAATTACAAGCATTTAATTTAGAAATTATATTTCTGATGGCAACTTTCTGGCTGCTCGCAAACAATTTCTAAGAAATGTAATATGATAACTCCGAAAAGAGGAAAAGAGTGGTTAGCGTGGATAACAACAGATGTGCTTTGATAGTCAAGGAAAGGATCTTGATGTAATAAAAATACATATGGGATAATTTAGGACTTAGTGAAAATCTTCAAAGATAAATCATTTTGTGATCCATTTCCTAAAATGTTTGCCTTTTTTCAGAATCTCTCTGTGGAGTTTCAAAATCCCTTCTTTCCTTCCTCTCCTATACGCTTATTTTTTTAAAGAAATTTGTTGTACAATTGGAGATTCAGATTTAATATGGTTTTTATGATCTCCCCAATAATATATTAAATTTATATGCTGTTCAACTCCCAGCTACTCTGGGCAGTCATATGAAGTAGGATGAAGTCAAGAGGAATCATTTACCCCAAAGATTCTGAATAAAATCCAAAGAGAATGGAGAGAAAGAAAGAAGTTGAATGAGAGAAAGATGGAAGAAAGATTAGAAATGCCTAAGGTAAGACAGAGAAATGAGGAGGGGTTTTTTTCACATACAAGGAGAAAGTCTGCTAAATTCAACGGAATTTGTTTCCATCTAAACTTGACTTCATGGTGGCACAAGTATGTAATATCGTACATACTTATTTAGGATTTAAATGCTGAACAAATGAACTATGGGACTATGCTGAGCAAAGGCCTTTTTGAAGAACACAGTTCATTTTCTCTGGACAATTTGAACTTCTCAGTTGCCCCTAAAGAGAAATAAACAATAGTTTCATTGTGTACATTCTGTGATGTTTTTGTTTTTGTTTTACAAATGCTCAATTAAAAATCTCCAAGTGATAGATGCCAAATATATGAAACATGGTTAGTGTTGGTTGCTTTTTTGCAGGAAGGGAGAGGTGGCTTACTATTTTGTTAAAATCTGGTCTGTTTAGATGGTTTGTGTTTCAATGTAAGATATGACCAGAAAACAGAGGAACCCAAACGTAAAGATAAGCTACAAATGCAGATCTTGAGATTAAGGGAGGAAAAGAAGACAATGCTTACCTGCCAGCACCAAAGATTGAATGCAACTCTGAAAATGGGTTAGTAGTTAGTAGTACCAGTAGTAGTTAATAGTCTTGAGTAACTTGTCTGCTTGCTTGCTTGCTTTGACCTGAAAGATAGCATTGATGTCACTGTTATGTAAGGAGGAAGGACACCCCAGGTTTGGTGGGATTGCTTTTATCATAAGAAAGTAGGAAATGAGTCATTGGAACAGAATCTCTCTCTCTCTCTCTCTCTCTCTCTCTCTCTCTCTCTCTCTCTCTCTCTCTCTCTCTCTCTCTCTCTCTCTCTCTCCCTCCCACCCTCCCTCCCTCCCTCCCTCTCTCTCTCTCTCTCTCTCTCTCTCTCTTGGAGGGTGGGTGAGTGGATGTGGGTGCGCACACACTAGAGAGAGAGCCATCCTTTCAGCAAATCTGTGCTTCAGATTACCAACACTATTCTTTTAGAACAGACCAGAAGAGAACAGAACAGAATAGCAGAGTTGGAAGGGACCTTGTAGGTCATCTAGTCCAACCCCCTCCCCCCGCTCAAGCAGGAAACCCTACACCATTTCTGACAAATGGCAATCCAATCCCATCTTGAAAGCTTCCAGTGATGAAGCCCCCACAACCTCCGAAGGCAACTTCTGTTCCATTGGTTGATTGTTTTCACTGTCCGAAAATTCCTCCTTGTTTCTGGGTTGAATCTCTCCTTGGTCATTTTCCACCCATTATTCCCTGTCTGGCCTTCGGGTGCTTTGGAAAATAGCTTGACCCCCTCCTCTTTGTGGCAGCCCCTCAAATATTGGAAGACTGCTATCACGTCTCCCCTGGCCCGTCTCTTCACTAGAGTAGCCATGCCCAGTTCCTGTAACTGTCCTTCATATGTTTTAGTCTCCAGTCCCCTAATCATCCTGGTTGCTCTTCTCTGCACTTTTTCTAGAGTCTCAATATCTTTTTTATAGTGTGGTAACCAAAACTGGATGTAATATTCTAGGTGTGGTCTTACTAGGACTTTATAGAGTGGCATTAGTACCTCACTTGATCTTGATTCTATCCCTCTGTTAATGAAATTTAGGATTGCATTGGCTTTTTTGGCTGCCGCTGCACACTGCTGGCTCATATTTAGTTGGTTATTCACTAAGACTCCAAGATCCCTCCCACAGTCACAGTATCTTGAACTGCAGAGGGGTTACATAAGAGTTGGGTCACCCTGTAAATTTTCTTAATAAATAAATAAGTAATGAATAAGTAGATGATGATGATGTTTATATGCTCCATGAAATGGAAAGTTTTGGCTGGTCTTAAAAAAACAGTTTTGGTAATTTTAGCCGGACTTCACACATAGTATTCAAGGTGCAAAATGGATCAATTGATTTAGTTCATTCTCTGAAACTTTTGTGGTAGAGCAGCACTATTTATAGATGTGTTTTGGTTGGTTTATTTTAAAATTATGCTGCAGGTTTTGTGGCTGCTATTTATGAAGCATAGACATGATGATGAAAGAGAGAGGATGGCATTAGAAGCTATATGGAAGGCTGGGATTTAGAGCTCCTAACCAAGTATGAACACCAGCAGTGAAAAATCTGGGTCTATTTCCTATAAATCTCTTATACTTAGAGTTCTTTATTGGCCAAGTGGGATTGGACACACAAGGAATTTATCTCCGTTGCATGAGCTCTCAGTGCACATACAAGCAGCAAAGGGATAAGTCATAGATCATAATCATAAAATGCAATCATCCTAAATCATAAGATACAACACTCAGTGATAGTCATAGGTTACTAAATAAAAGCAACCAACATAGATCATAAGATACAAACAACAAAGTGATAGTCATAATATGCTAAAGGGAAGATGAGAAGGATAATAGTAAAACAGTCCTACTGGGTGGTTTGACATCCTAAGACAGTGATGGCGAACCTATGCCACGCATGCCACATGTGGCACGCGGAGCCATTTGTCAGGGCACGGGAGGCGCTGCCCTGTTAGCTGGCCAGCGCGCATGCGTGCGCTGGACAGCTGAGTTCATCCCTTTTTAAAGCCATTTTCTCCCTCCCCAGGCTCCAGAGGCTTTATAGGAGCCTGGGGAGGGCGAAAAGAGCCCCCCCCCCCCCCGGAGGCCCTCTGGAGGCTTTATGAGCTTCCCTGGAGCCTCCGGAGCCCAAAAAACCACCCCTACGGGCAAACTGGAAATTCAGGAACGGGCTTCCGGTTTGCTCGGAGGGTCATTTTGACTGCAAGGCTCTGGAAGGCTTCCAGGGGGCGGGGGAGGCTGTTTTCAACCTCCCCAGGCTCCTATAAAGCCTCTGTAGCCTGGGGAGGGCAAAAAAGCATGTAAAAAATGGAGTGTCATGCCTGTAGTGTGCACATGCGCACTGGGGGTGTCACGCATTGCATTAAGGGTGCGGCGCGCCAGCACACGACCCCCCTGCGCTCCCCCCCACTTATGGCACGAATAGATACAAATAAATGGGGACATTAGGACAGGGACTGTAGGCACTTTGGTGCGCTTATGCATGCCCCCTTACAGACCTCTTAGGAATGGGGTGAGGTCAACAGTAGACTGTCTCAGGTTAAGATATGGGGGGTTTGGGGAAGAAACCAGAGAGTCAGGTAGTGCATTCCAGGCATTGACCACTCAGTTGCTGAAGTCGTATTTTCTGCAATCAAGTTTCGAATGGTTTACCTTAAGTTTGTCTCTATTGTGTGCTTGTGTATTGTTGTGGTTGAAGCTGAAATAGTCATTGACAGGTAGGACATTGCAGCAGATAATTTTGTGTACTACGCTTAGGTCAGACCGAAGGCAGTATAATTCTAAGTTGTCTAAGCCCAAAATTTCAAGCCTGGTGGCATAAGGCAGCGATGGGGAACCTTTTTGGGCTGGTATGCCATAAGTGGGGGGAGCGCAGGGGGGGGTCGTGCCACACCCATAATGCAATGTGCGACCCCCACCCCAGTGCACATGCGCACACTACAGGCGTGAACCCCCCCCCAATTTTTTGCATGCTTTTTTCATCCTCCCCAGGCTTCAGAGGCTTTATAGGAACCTGGGGAGGGCGAAAACAGCCTCCCCCGCCTCCACCCGGAAGCCTTCCGGAGGCTTCAGGGACCTTAAGGAGGCTTCCCTGAAGCCCCCGGAGCAGTCAAAACGACCCTCCGAACAAATCGGAAGTCACTTCCGGTTTGCTCAGAGGGTCATTTTGAGCGCTCTGAAGGCTTTAGAGACCTTCAGAACGCTTCCCTGAAGCCTCTGGAGTAGTCAAAACGAACCTCCGAGGAAACCGGAAGTCCATTTCCGAACTTCCAGTTTGCCGTAGGGCTGGTTTTTTGGGCTCCAGAGGCTTCAGGGAAGCTCATGAAGCTTCCGGGGGGTCTCCGGGGGGCGGGGGGGGTCTTTTCGCCCTCCCCAGGCTCCTATAAAGCCTCTGAAGCCTGGGGAGGGTGAAAAATGGCTTTAAAAAGGGGTCAACGCAGCTGGCCAGTATGGGCATGCATGCTGGCCAGCTAACAGGGCAGCGCCTTCCCATGCCCTGACAAATGGCTCCGCGTGCCATAGGTTCGCCATCACTGGTATAAGGGATTCTGTTGTGAGCAGAGGTGTGGAGGACTCTACTTTATGTCCAAGATGTGAGGGGTTTGTAGGTATTTTCTCAGCCCTCTTTCTGACCCATGCAGTATACAGCTCCTCAATGGAAGGCAGGCTGGTTGCAACTGCAACTCTGCATTCCTAACTATCCATTGAAGTCTTTGTCTGTCTTGTTTGGCTACTGTCCCAAATCAGACAGTTATAGAGGCACAAATGACAGATTCAACAATTCCTCTGTAGAACTATGTCAGCAGCTCCTTGGGCAGTCTTAGCTTTCTGAGTTGGTGCGTGCATGTGCAGCAGAGACCCAAAGACCAGCTGGCCGGTGGGAGGTGGGGCATCCCAACACTGGCAGCGCGGCAAGAGGTAAGATCTTTTTCTTTCATGAGCTTCTGTTTCGCTGCTTTGCAGGGAAACAGAAGGTCATAAAAGAAACGCCACAGAGATCTGACCTGGGGCAACAGCGTGCGTGCCAGCAGAGAGGGCTCTGTGTGCCACCTCTGACACACGTGCCACAGGTCACCGTCACGGTACTCTACATCGCTTCTCTACAGTTTTGAGTGTGTTCAGTTCATTATTGTTCCAGCTGCACCACAGGACCAGTTGTTCAATTTCCCGCCTGTATGCAGATTTACTGTATTTGCTGTACATTCTCCTCCAATTTTAAGAACATGTTGGGGAAAAGTGAGTGTCTTGGATCTAATCAATGTAGAATTCCTGTTCTGATTTAGTTTAAAAACAGGAACAAAAGTCCATTTTGCTATTGCTCCTCCAGGAAGATCAATAGTAGATCCACAAAGGTGCTGGCAGAAAAGAGGAGAAATACATAAGGATGGTCTTCTTCTCCATCTATGAACATGAATGCATCTAGGAATGCATAGATGCCCTCTGTCTTTTTTCTCCAGGATCACCATTCTAGGGAATAAAAAGTTTGAAAACTAAATTATCCAGACCAACAGGGACTATCTCCCCACTGCTGTGTTTCGCAAGCCCAGTGCTGCCTGGGGAATTCTGGGACTTGACATCTGAAATTCAGAAATTTCAAATTTGCTGAGCTTCAGAAACACTGCTGTAGTACTTCAGATGCTCTAGCCTTGTGTCCTTTTGGTGTTCAGGAGGGTACTTTTTCTGTTTCAAGTCAGAATTTTACACTTTCTCTTTGATAACCAGAGATAAGATTGCAAATAGAATGGATCTTTTCAACTGCACCTAGCTGCAATATATACGTGTGTGTATGTGTGTGGATGGATAGATAGATAGATAGATAGATAGATAGATAGATAGATAGATAGATAGATAGATAGATAGACAGACAGACAGACAGACAGACAGACAGACAGACAGACATAGACATAGACATAGACATAGACATAGACATAGACATAGACATAGACATAGACATAGACATAGACATAGATATATTGTGTTACAACCTCTAGTATGCCCAAATATGGGAGGGAGTATACTGCTTCCCTTTTCTGACTTTCAGATCACCCTAGGAGCCATCCAGGCAGAAAGCCATTTGTTTATGTTGCCTTTGTTACATTTTGTGTTGCATTTGTGCTGATATAGATATATATATAGGTCCCACTCGCCATCTTCAGGCTGGTGTATTCGGCTTCATGCTTGTGCGACTAACGCATGGTCGGAGCTGTCATCTTTCTATAAATCTTGGTGGGTGTGTGTGGAGTGCTGGCTTTGTTGCTGTAAGTAAGTGGGTTGATTGGCTGTGTAGTTGCATCCTGATTGGTAGATGGAGTTGATGTTTATAGATTGGTCGGCTGTTTTGTATCGTCCTGTGTGGCTGAGGTGCTGGCTGTGTGTCCGTTGTTCTTTTGTGTCGTAACGACCTGGGTGGTGGGTGCGGTTCGTTTGTTGACTAGGGCTGGTTTCCAGATGTCTGGTAGGCGGGAGGTGTCATCACGTTTATTCATGTTGTGGGGGTGTTTCTCTATTTCAATGGCTTCCATAATTATTCTCTTGTTGAAGTGTTCTGTTTTGGAGACTAATTTGGTTCCTTCAAGATCAATTTCATGTCCTGTTGCTTTAAGGTGCTGGAAAAGGGAGGAAGTTTTTTCTTTATTTCTGACTGTGTTCTTGTGTTCTGCGATGCATGCATTTATTCTCCTATTAGTTTGTCCAATGTATGTGGCAGGTATGACAACAGCTCCGACCACGCCTTACTCACACAAGCACAAAGCCGAAAACACCAGCCTGAAGATGGCGAGTGGGACCTCGCCAAAACGTTGTCAAGACATTCTCAATCTTACACGGGAAAAGACCCGAATACAACAAGACCAGCATACTTACACTGTGAAAATCTACGAAAACAAATACACACACACACACGTGTGTGTGTGTGTGTGTTCCAGCATAACTCTGGAACACCTTGAGCAATTTCAACCAAACTTGGTACACAGATGATTTACTCTCTGGAAAAAAATACTGTGTGGGTAAGATACCTCTAACAACCCTCAGGGGGTGTATTCTGTTAAGATACAGCCTGTTGTGCCTTTAAATGGCTTCTACTGTACGGCTCAGTTGGTTTGCCATGGTAACGGCTTCACAGTACTCCACAAGGGGGCTCCCTCTGGTAAGGGGGATAATCCAACATTTGAAATTACCTTTGGTCCAGACATTTCCTCCCCTATAAATAAATACCTAGACAACACCCAGTTATCAACTAGTTATAAATAAATACGTTGCTCCCCAAATCGTGTCCATTAGAAACATGTTTCCCCAAAAGTATATTCCATTCAGTTATATAAAGATTGCAATCCCTAAAACACGTGCCTAGCAATAATCCCAACTGGTTGTAACAAGGCTTGTTACCATGTTTCAGACTGCAGTGGTAGAAGATGCTAAAGTGAGAACTTTGCAAAGGCCACAAGTTTTGACCAGGCTAGATGAGAATTCTAAAAGTCATAATTCCAACAAATGTAACTATGAAAAGATTTAACCCGTGCATTCACACACCACGCTAAGCTTGTTTAGTGTTTATTGTGATTACATTCTTTTTCCAATATACTATGTTAGGTGAGCCCAGCCTGTTTGGTTAATTTATGGTTAAATGTATTGGAAGAACAAGAACATTGATTAATTCAGTAATTAGGTTAAATATATTGTACAGGTAGTCCTCGATTTATGACTACAATTGAGCCAAAAATGTCTGTGGCTAAGCAAGACAGTTGTTAAGTAAGCTTTGCCCCAGATTATGTTCTTTCTTGTCACAGATGTTACGTAAATCACCGAAGCTCTTAAGCGAATCTGGCTTCCCCATTGACTTTGCTTATCAGAAGTTCTCAAAAAGAAATCACATGACCCCATGCCACTGCAACCATCATAAATAGGAACCAGTTGCCTAGCATCCAAATTTTGATCACGTGGCCATGGGGCTGCTGCAACAGTCATAAGTGTGAAAAACGGTCATAAGTCACTTTTTTCCAGTACTGTTGTAACTTTGATTTTGTAACTAAACAAACGGTAGTAAGTTGAGGATTACCTGTATGAATACATCCATCAGGAAGGAATGATATGTGGAAATATCTTCAAATGAAGAAAGCCTCTGGATTTCTCTGTCTGCTAATCAGCACTGTTCTCTTTAAACCCCCAGATCCTGCCCACCCCTGTTATCATTATTAATTTAATCTTTTCAATATAAAAATTGCAAACCTTTTATTTGCCATAACTTTAACATAGCACGAAAAGGAAAAGAAATCAACAAAAAAAGCCTGGAAATTTTTTTAAAAAAACAGCTACCTGATGTGGACAATTGGTTTGTATAAGGTTTGCATTAGGCCAGGGGTGTCCAAACTTGGGAACTTTAAGACTTGTGGACTTCAACTCCCAGAATTCCCCAGCCAGCTGGCTAGGGAATTCTGGGAGTTGAAGTCCACAAGTCTTAAAGTTCCCAAGTTTGGACACCCCTGCATTAGGCACTCAGTGTAATTGCCAGAAAAAGCAGCAGGATCCTTTCACGGCCCTTTCAAATAGTTTTAATTATTGATAATATCATTTGGTCCCTAAATGGGATTGCCGAGGCATTTTGTACAAATAAAAATTTAATATAAGCAAAGAGAACGAAATGATCAAAAAGTTAAAAACCAGAACCAGCTAAAAAATATAATTCTACAATCCACACCACAGACCCACCAAAGCACAAAACATTTCTCAAGAAATTGACAATGTGATACAGAAATACTGAAATGGCTGCAACGCTATTATATGGAACCCCTTTATTTCTTTGTAATTTAACAGGAATCTTGGATGTGAATTGTTTGCAACTGATAAAATGTTTTCTTTTAAAAAAAATAAAATAAAACAATAGAGTGGATTATATAGATTCTGAAAACTGATGAAGAGATTTCTCTCTTTGCTTCAAGTCTATGAGCTAATCTCAACACATATCTGAACTACTTTATAAAAAAAATACCCATGGGAAAAAAATAGTATAAAGATTTGAGTAGGTTTCCAGTAAGAAAGTCATTTACTTTATTGAGACTGAAACTGTGAGAGTTCATCACCCAAAAGAGGAATCCAATTTGTACATAACAGTTATTGCCCAAGCAGAGTTGCAACAAACTATTTAAAAGAAGATACCGTAATCCTTCTATGTGAGCTCTGCTGCTCTGCTCTTTTTATTTTTCAATTCCATTCACTATTATTCTATCTATAAACAAACAAGTTGTGTATTCTCCAGATTAGGGAACCATCAGTTACCAACAATCAACCACGTTACACATTCCAATAAGAGATCTCCAGGTGGTTAATACATCTTTTTAAAACCTGCACTGTATTATTTCAACAAAAAAGTTTTTAAAAAGTCACCATAATGCCCATAAAGATTGATTATGTGTCGTCCAATCTGGTGTCAAGTCTTAGCACCCACATATATATATGACCCCAAATTGAACCTTTAGATCAGGGGTGTCAAACTCACGTCATATCAGAGTCACGTGACATATCGGGACTTTTCCCCCCCCTTCGCTAAACCGGGAATGGGTGTGGCCGGTGCATGATGCATCTGGCCTACCGTCCGGGAGTTTCACAGCCCTGTTTTAGATTTTCCAACCTGATCTCCAATGCCATTTTGCTACTGTAACTGAGTCTATCCACTTTGTTTTTTCGATTATTATTCTCTTCTCTTCTCTTTTTTTTCCAAATTTCCCAGCATCAGATCCTTCTCCAGAGACCTAGGTCTTCACCTAAGGACCTAAACTGAGCTTAGTCATTTAACCTTGAGTGGGAACTCTGACTAGATTTATCCAATGATCCATTTGATTGTTTTCTTGGCTGTCCACAGTATTTTCAGGATCTTCTCCAACACAAAAATTCAAAAGCTTCAACACTATTAGCAAAGTCCAACTTTTCATAGAATGCCACATGGAAAACATTGCTTGCATGATTCTGATCTTTATAGTAGACACATCTCAATATCTTTGTCAAGATCTTCATAGCTGCTCTACCAAGTGCTGGTCTACAGCATATTTCTTCACTGCTTGTTTCTTAACTTGTTAGTTGATCCTATCAGCTAGTCAGCAGCTATTTACCACTTCAGTATCTGCATTGTCAATTTCAAAACCAGTCCCACAAACCACTAAGATTTAGCATTTACTTTTCTTAACTCCTGCAGACATTCTGGCTCTTTTCAGTTCTCAGTCAAAATCCTCTTTCTTATACGTTCATCTCATTCATTTTGAGGGATATTTTCAAACCTTCTGGGAATCAACCCTGAGGTTCTTTGTCCTAAATAAGAGAAATCAATTGTTCCCTGCTTTAAGGTAGCTGCTCTTTAAAACCACCGGATCTTATTCTGCATGTATCACATTTCTCAAAGACTTCTTGGAATGAATAAACTTTGTCTGAGAGATTTGGTGATCAGAGCTGCTAGAAGTGAGAAACGGTGCAAAGAGATCCACTATTATATTATACATTACATTTAAAGGGGATCCAAATGATACTGATACCACTACTTAGGAAGAGTATGTTTAATAGGTAGACGAAGCAGATAGCAAAAGAAATACATTCCCCAATTCAGGGTTTAATACAATACAATACAATACAGTAGTAGAGTTGGAAGGGACCTTGGAGGTCTTCTAGTCCAACCCCCTGCCTAGGCAGGAAACCCTATACCGTTTCAGACAAATGGCTATACAACATCTTCTTAAAGACTTCCAGTGTTGGGGCATTCACAACTTCTGGAGGCAAGCTGTTCCACTGATTAATTGTTCTCACTGTCAGGAAATTTCTCCTCAGTTCTAAGTTGCTTCTCTCCTTGATTAGTTTCCACCCATTGCTTCTTGTTCTACCCTGAGGTGCCTTGGAGAATAGTTTGACTCCCTCTTCTTTGGGGCAACCTCTGAGATATTGGAAGACTGCTATCATGTCTCCCCTAGTCCTTCTTTCTCTTAAGCTAAACATACCCAGTTCCTGCAACCGTTCTACATATGTTTTAGTCTCCAGTCCCCTAATCATCTTTGTTGCTCTTCTCTGCACTCTTTCTAGAGTCTCCACAGTTTAGCTTCTTCACTCTGTTTTTTCTGTCTTACCCATATTAGGTCCTAAATCAGGGGTGAAATCCAGCAGGTTCTAACAGGTTCTGGAGAACCAGTAGCAGACATTTTGAGTAGTTTGAAGAACCAGCAAATACCACCTCTGGCTGGCCCCAGAGTGGGGTGGGAATGGAGATTTTTCAGTATCCTTCCCCTGTCACGTGCAACAAGCCACACCCACAGAACCGGTAGTAAAAAAAAAATGAATTTCACCACTGTCCTAAATCCAGATTCAGTAATTGGAAGGGAAGGAGGGAGGGAGGGAAGGAAGGAAGGAGCTAATTTTTTCTAAGAAATGTTTACTGCATTATTTTGCAATCAGCTATCAGAGGAATTGTGCAAAGATCATGTTTTTATTCTGCAATTTCCCCAAAAAACATACTATATTTATGGGAAATTATGAGAATGACTTAAAAACAATCTACCTAATAAACTTGCAGAATTGAACATAGTTGCAACTTTTAAAGTCAGAAAAAAAAATCTTCTGTTTAGAATGTAGACCGATTTCACCTACCCCTACCTTATGTTTAGTTTCATTTTGTAATTTTTTTTAAATATCTTTTTTTTTAGCAAATGCTGTTACCAAATTAAGCCTGTTTAATTTCAGAAGGTTGGGTGCAGAATCTAGGGAAGAGTTCCACTTTGATTTAAGGGGTGCTCAAGAGATAGGCGTTCTTCAGAATTTGGCCAATCCTGATAGGAATCCATAACTATTATTGTGAGATTAAGGACTTCTTTCCAAGATATGAACTCTACAATTAGGGTGGTGATACCCCAAAACGTTCCATGTATGCAGGATGTGGTCCAAAAATGATAGATCCACCTGGTTTTTATAGGGTTGTGTGGATGAAGCACATAAAAAACGGGCAGAGCATTGTTGCAGCTGCCATCTTGATTTTTTTTTTACCTTACCCTGACCATTCGCCCCATTATCCAAAATATGGAATTTGCAGCAGCTTTAATATTATACAGTAGCTGATAACCCGGCGCTGCCTGGCTATTTATTTATACCAATCCTCCTTTCATGAATGTTGCCAAAATTTCTAATGTTTGATTTTCCCCCTTATTGGAGGGAGCCCCCTTGTGGAGTACTGTGAAGCCATTACCAGGGCAAGTCCACAGCGCTGTACAGTAGAAGCCATTTTAAGGCAGTACGGTGGAATCCATTTTAAGACACAACAGGCTGCATCTTAACAGAACACCCCTTTGAGGGGTGTTAGGGGTGTCTTACCCACACAGTATTTGTTTCCACAGAGTAAATAATCTGTGTACCAAGCTATTTAGCTCGCACCAGCTAGCTATACCCTTACTGGGATTTGAACCTGGGCTGTTTTTACATATTAGGCAGTTATATTAACCTCTAAACCACAAGCTCTCCTCCCTTATCAGCTCAGCCAAGGAAATGATTAAGTGTTATGTCAAAGCATCTGGTATGCCCAAATATGGGAGGGAGCATATTGCTTCCCTTTTCCTAAATAGCTTGAAATAGATCTATACTAGTTTCCCTTTACTTATTTATTTTTATAAATTTTATATATGTTTGTGCGTGTGCGTGTATGTGTGTGTGTGGGGGTTTACAATGTAACAAAGGCAACATAAAAAATGGCTTTCTGCCTGGATGGCTCCTAGGATGAGCCGAAAGACAGAAAAGGGAAGCAGTATGCTCCCTCCAATATTTGGGCATACCAAGTGTTATGACACAATGCATACATACATACTTTCATACATACATACATACATGCATGCATGCATGCATGCATGCATGCATGCATACATATCTGATAAAGGAGAAGAGTCTGTGGCTTAGTGGCTAATACAACTGCCTGATATGTAATACATACATACATACATACATACATACATACATACATACATACATACATATATGCTGGTCTTGTTGTATTTGGGTCTTTTCCCGTGTGAGATTGTCTTGGCAACGTTTCAGCGAGGTTTCACTAGCCATCTTCAGGCTGGTGTTTTGGGCTTAAAGCGTGATCAGAGCTGCTGTCCCTCTGCAAACCTTGGTGGGGGGAGTGCTGGCCCCATTTCAGCGAGCCCCACCCACCACCCAGGCCGTTACAACACAAAACAACAATGGACCCACAGCCAGCCCTAATCAGTACCAATCTACCAATCATGATACAGCCACACATCCAATCAATCCACTTGCTGAAATGGGGCCAGCACTCCACACACACACCCCACCAGGGTTTGAAGAGGTACGGCAGCTCCGAACACGCTTTACTCACACTAACACGGAGCCGAAAACTCCAGCCTGAAAATGGCAAGTGAGACCTCACCGAAACGTTGCCAAAACAATCTCAATCTTACACGGGAAAAGACCCGAATACAAGAAGACCAGCATACTTACACCCGTGAAAATCTATGAAAACAAATACACACACACATACACACGTATGTATGTATGTTGTGGCCAAGCAGGAGCCGTTGGAGTTGCCACCAGACTCCGACAGCGAGGGTCCCTCTGAGTCGGCTCAGGAGGATGTGGAGGACCCTGGACAGGGTTCCAACTCTGAACAGGGCGCAGAGAGGCTGGTTGGCCACCAAGAGGCGCCTGAGGCATGGAGCAGTGGTGAAGGCTCCTGATGTCATGCCTTGGAGCAGTGGGGAGGAGTCACAGGACAGTGAGTCAGACATCAGCAGTGAGCTATTAGATGCTCGTTACCGGTGTGCTACCCTGTGTAAGGAGCAATTGAGCAATTACAGGAGGTAATTGCTCTCAGCTGTTGATAATTGGACTCCTCTCCAGACTATAAAGGGACTGCTTGTGGACACACCCTTTGCAGGAATCAACTGATCATTGGAGTTGGAGAAGCTCAGATCTGTGTTGTACTTTGGCAGGCTGGATTGCTGCCAAAGGGTTTTACCTGGATTGCTGCCAATCTATTCCCTGGACCTTGGCAGGCAGGAGTGCTGCTAAGGTGATTATCTGGAGCTTGGTAGCTGGATTGCTGCCAAGGGGTGTCGCTGTAGCTGGATTGCTGCCCAGAGTGCTATCTTGACCTTGGCAGGCTGGATTGCTGCCAAGGTTGAACCTGTATGTCAATAAACATCTGGAAGAGACTTTGTGTCGGAGTGTCTTGGTATACCAGAGCAGGGGGGGGGGGGTCAGGATATATATATATATATATATATATATATATATATATATATATATATATATATATATATATATATATATATATATATATATATATATATATATATATATGTGTGTGTTTTCATATATATATGTTTTCGTAGATTTTCACGGGTGTAGGTATGCTGGTTTTGTTGTATTCGGGTCTTTTCCTGTGTAATCTCAACCTTACACGGGAAAAGACCCGAATACAATAAAACCAGCATATATATATATATATGTGTGTGTGTGTGTGTGTGTGTGTGTGTGTGTGTGTGTGTGTGTGTGTGTTATATTTGTACTGATAAATAAATAAATGGAGACTAGTATAGATCTATTTCGAGCTAATTAGCTCTCATCAGCTAGCCATACCCTTACTGGGATTTGATTTTAGTCATACCAGGGGTTGTAACACAAATACATACATACATACATACATACATACATATATATATATATATATATGTGTGTGTGTGTGTGTGTGTGTGTGTGTGTTGTATTTGTACTGATAAATAAATATCAGGCATACCAGGGGTTGTAACACAAATACATAAATTAAAAAAGATTATATATATATATATATATATATATATATATATATATATATATATATATATATATATATATATATATATATATATATATATATATATATATATATATATATATATATATATATATATATATATATATCAACCTTACACGGGAGAAGACCCGAATACAACAAAAGCAGCATACCTACACCCGTGAAAATCTACGAAAATTATATATATATCAATTTTAATTTTTAACATAGTACATATTAATAAATTTAACATATAAAAAGAAGAACTCTTTTGGGGTCTTGCATAATTTTTAAAAGTGGGAAGGCGTCTTGAGAGAGAAAAAAGTGTAAGAAACCCTGATTACATTATTGTAGATTAAAATATCGCTACGGATTGCTAACATGATCACCAGCATCTGATGACGGATATGGCACAAGAAGATTAAAATATATAAAAACAAATATTATCCTCGCTTTCCCACTTTCCCACTTTTTGCAATTTACTCTGCACAAAAGTACACGCATGGACACAAACGTATAAGAGGATCATACAGAATTGCTGTATGCTTACGACCATATTGATCCAGCATTTCTCAGGACTAAGTTTAAAATATTTTTTGTGGCAAATATTTTGAGAATTATTCCTATACCTATTCACTTCCAGGACAACGTTTTAGAAACATCATGAAATGGCCAGAGGTTTTTCCTGCCAACTGCCAGCCAGAAAAGCATCGGGGAACCCAGAACCTCTACGAAAAGCATAATTGTTCCATTTGTAAAACAAAAAGAGGAATTAACCTTTCCATGTTTAGCAGATTTCACGTTTAGTTGCCCAGGACTTCCTGCAGAACAAAAACATCAAGACAGCCACGGTGATCTTAGCTCCATCCATTTTCTACATGCATTGCATATGCAAGGCACATTAAAAAACATCATGGTTGCCATCTTGACGTTTTTAACCATACTCTGCAGACACAATGTGGGAGCCCTGGTATTGCTGGTTTTTGGAGAGGGTATTGATCAGAGGGGGCATGTCAGGGGAAATTTCACCCTGAGCTAATGAGGTGTACACCATCGGCTTTCCTAACAGCATATCTTCAGAAAAAGCGAAAAAATAAGACCCGATAACATGTTCTAATGAAAACAAAATTTAATATAAAAAAATAAAATAAAACGAATCTATCTAATTGTTACATTTTGGCAAGAGCAATTGTTGTCCACCTTCTTGGCAGACGAACAGAAGAACAAAAGTAAAGAAGTCTCTGGAAATGTGTGATGTATATGAAACGTGTTAAGAAGCATGCACAGTAAATCATTGCTGATAAGGCCTATGACCTGCGCAGTAACTATTCAGTTCAGCTAGCAAACAATTAATGCAGTGACAGGGAGATCAGCCAGTTCTGACAGGTTCTGAAGAACCGGTAGTGGAAATTTTGAGTAGCTCAGAGAACCGGCAAATAGGCTGGCCCCGCCCCTGCTGCCCCCAGCCTCACAGCTGATCTTCTTTTGTTGCCCTGAATAGGAGAATGGAGCTGAAAGCAGGTTAGTGGGGTGGGGAATGGGGATTTTGCAGTATCCTGCCACAACTACAAAGCCATGCCCACAGAACCAGTAGTAAAAAAAAATTGAATCCCACCACTGGTACGGATGGCCTGTCATACCCTTTTGTTGTGACCAATCTCACTTTCCAATTGCCCTCCCTCTGTCTGGGACAGCTGATTAGGAATTCTGGTGTGGGGATAATTGGTTAATCAGTAGTTGGCAAACCACATTGATTAATCAGTCAAAGTCCACATTCCTTCCTCTTAATCTTTTGCTTACAAGAAGGTACAATGGAATTTACACGTAGACATCACATTCCATGCAGCAAAATATTAACTAAGTAGAGAGTCACGTATCTATATCATGAAGTGATCATGTAGTGTCCATGAGGTGTCCATGAGGAAAAGCATGCATCTGTAAACCAATCAATAGTTGCCAAGTGTATTTTCTGTCCAATGAGCTTTTGCTATTCTGAGAAGTTTGACAATAAAAGGGAGCCCCGAACAATGCTCTGGGTGGGTGCCCTTCCCATCAGGGTGCCTTCCATCAGGTGGCCTTCCCAGCACAACCTTACTCCTGTCTGCGTCTGCTTTTTCTACGTTACCAACATTCTGGGATTTGCAATCCTAAGGCATCAAATGGGAGCAGATGTAGGGAAGCTGCCAGACTCACTGCCCCTAAGATCCAGCAGTCTAAAACATATGAAGAACAGTTGCAGGAATTGGGTATGTCTAGTTTAATGAAAAGGAGGACTAGCAGTGACATGATAGCAGTGTTTCAATATTTAAGGGGTCAACCTATTTTGAAAACTCCCTGAAGGTAGGACAAGGTGAGACAAGAAGCGATGGATGGAAATTAGAACTAAGGAGAAATTTCCTGACAGAATAATTAATCAGTGGAACAGCTTTGCCTCCAGAAGTTGTGGGTGTTTCAACATGGAAGGTTTTAAAGAAGAGATTGGACAACCATCTGACAGAAATGGTATAGAATTTGTTGCTTGAGCAGCAGGTTAGACTAGAAGACCTCTAGGGTCCCTCCCAACTCTGTCATTCTGTCTGTTGCAAAGGAGCAACCATTGAGGCACTATAGAGGAGAAATGGATGCTTTTCATTTTTATTTATTTTACAGTGTTGATCAGCCAATCATCCAATCGAAATGATCCTGTGCAGCATATACAATTCCCATTTTTGTACATTCCGATCCGAAATAAGGAACAACAATCCAACAAATAGATAGGAAGAACAACAAAAACAAGCATAAAACAGAAATGGCCCCAACTTAAAACTCCTTTCCTTACCCAAGGGAGCTCTCACAACATTCTAATCCCCATGGTCTCATTAACAGATAAGAAAAGCTGGGAGGTAAACGTTGCACCCAAGATATTTCCTTGGTGAGTGTTCCCTATGATTTCTTCAATATATATCAGAGGTGGTATTCTACCAGTTTGGACCAATTCGCCCGAACTGGTAGTGGAAATCGTGGGTGGCCACGCCCAGCAGTCCTGGCTCTACAGCATCCCATTTAGGCCCTTTTTAGCAAAAAAAAGGCACATTCGCGCTCACATTTGCGAACTGGTAGGGAAGGTAAGTAAATACCACCCCTGATACACACACACACCGTATAAAGGACGCCGACAGCATCCTGCTGTCCCAAGTAAAAAGGGAGAGAGAGGGAGATTCTTTGAATGAGCGGAAAAAAATGGAGCTCTGCAGCACATCATCCCTTCAGAAATGCTGAAGCTGGCCAGAGGCGATGGGCACATGTGCCTTCCAGCCGTTTTCACGAGTCCATCACATTTTTTTTCCCTACAACTTCTCTTCCTTCTTGTCAACAATGCTGTAGTAATACGTGCGGATCAGTGTCTCCACAGCAGCAAAGTTTGGGCGGTCTTCCACTCTGGGGACAAGAAAGTAGACACGTCAGAAATAAGGGAGAAATACATTGCAAAGTTCCAGAGGTGGGTGGCTCCCAATTCAGACCGGTTCGAGAGAACCGGTAGCGGTAATTGGTAGTGATGGCCGAACTGATAGGGATGGCTGGCTGGCCACGCCCCCAAACTGGCTCGCTCTGATGCTTCCCCTGCCTCGTCTTTGTCACGTGTATCCACACAACTGCCTCCTAGTGCCTACACACAGGTAAGCAGCATGGACTTCGAGACTTCATAACCACTGCCTCGTAATTGGGATCGAGCCTCCCTGCCTCCTCAATGCATGGAGGCAGGAGGCAGCAGTTTCATTTGCTGCCTGGAAGCTCCCGGGGAGGGGGGGGCGAGCAGCCAAGTGAGCACGCCAGGATCTGCTGGTTGCCTCTAATCTGCAGTTTACTCGTGAGCAAGTTTACTCGTGAGCAAGGTGCTCACAAGTAAACTGCAGATTTGAGGCAGCCTGCAGATTGCTGGTTTGCTCACTTGGCTGCTGCCCTCCCCCTTCCCCCTCCCGGAGCTCACAGGCATCGAACAAAACCACGCACTCTTCGGACCCTTCAGCTCTCCTGCGTTCAGCTCGGCGCAGCTCAGGTTGCTGCTTTCTTTGGTCTTTTTTAAAAAAAAGTTTTACAGCATATTTTATTTCCCATCTCCAATCTGAAACATGAATTTGCCAAGCCACGCCCATAAAATAAGCCACGCTCACAGAACCGGTAGTAAAAAATGTTGAAACCCACCCCTGCAAAGTTCCCTCTGCAATGAAATCTTGTCTCTAGCATGGAGGTGTTTGCAGGTAAGGACAAAACATCCAGAGGACAATTTTGCAACCCTCCGTCCCCATGCGTGGGAACCCTTCCAGGGTTCAAGGCTTTGCAAAATCATAGGGAGGATTGTGTTCCAAAAGACAAACACTGCAATAGAGAAGCATGAGGGGTCCTTGGTGCTCTCTGAGCTTGGCTGTTTTCTTTTTACAGATGTTTCATTATCAAACTAGGTAACATCATCAGGTAATGAAACATCTGCAAGGAAATCCCAAAGATGCTTTTTTTTCATGCCCTCTAAAAAAAGCATCTTTGGGACAACCATGACCTGGATGACTGGGAATCTCTACAGACATCTGCAAGAAAACAACTGACTTCAGAGAACAGCAAGGACTCCTCATTTTGGCTTTGAGCTACAAATATTCTCCTTTATCGGTACAGAAAAGCATGTTTTCTGAGTCTAGAAATATGATCCTCCTTGGCTGAGGGACTTTTAGCATGCCTCTGCTGCCAAACCGAAAGAGGAGGTGATGGTCTCACTTGAAAGTCCAACATAGATTCATCAACTTGTACATCTCTACTGGACAGCTGGATGGACAGGCCATACGGTTCCCTTCCTCAAGGAATTTTATGACTTCGGGTCCTTTCATTCTCTAGAAGGGAAAGAGAGAGAGATTGGTCAATGAAGCTGAGCATCTGTTTTGGCAAACCACTAGAGTCAGCCCAACTAAAGTAGACCAGACTGTGAAATCGAGTGGACAGGGAAGCTAAAACTAGTTTGATTGACACTGGCTATGATAAGAGTTTTGCAAGTCTGATTGTGCTGTGCCTCCTTCTCCTTCTTATGGTCTTGTGAATTAGGGAGGTGTGGCCTTGAGTTGTTTACTAATGTGTTCTGGCTGTTGTAGAATTTTAAAAAATGCTTTGGCTCCTTTTGCCTAGGCAATATTTCCATCAAAGTCATCTTCCTTACTGCCGATACAACCCCACCCTCCCCAAAGACAGAGGGCTCCTACTTTCTTGGCCTCCAAGAAGGCTATGGAGACCTGGGACTTCCACCGGGTGCTGGGCCCAGCACATGAGTATCTGATGTAAAATGTTTTGGTGCCTTGGTTGTCTCTTAGAAAGGGTGTATTTCTTAATATGTTATATGGGTTTGATTGTTGTTAGCTTCCCAGGTTTATATTTTGTAAGATGGGCATCTCTTAAATAAGAAAACACACAAACCCTTATGACCAATTCAACTTCCTACTTCGTAAGAGACCTTGAAGCTATTCTTAGAAAATTATCAGATTAACAGTTTGACAGAGTTGGAAGGGACCTTATAGGTCATCTAGTCCAACCCTCCCACCCACCCCCGCTCAAGCAGGAGACCCTATACCATTTCTGACAAATGGCAGTCCAATCTCTTCTTGAAAGTCTGAAGTGATGAAGCTCCCACAACTTTTGAAAGCAACTTCTGTTCCATTGGTTGATTGCTCTCACTGTCAGAAAGTTCTTCCTTGTTTCTAGATTGAATCTCTCCTTGGTCAGTTTCCATCCATTATTCCTTGTCTGGCCTTCGGGTGCTTTGGAAAATAGCTTGGCCCCTTCTTCTCTGTGGCAGCCCCTCAAATATTGGAAAACTGCTATCATGTCTCCCCTGGTCCTTCTCTTCTCTAGACTAGCCATGCCCAGTTCCTGCAACTATTGTTCATATGTTTTAGTCTCCAGTCCCCTAATCATCCTGGTTGCTCTTCTCTGCACTTTTTCTAGAGTCTCAACATCTTTTTTATAGTGTGGTGACCAAAACTGTATGCGGTACTCTAGGTGTGGTCTTACTAGGGTTTTATAGAGTGGTATTAGTACCTCACTTGAACTAAATAAATAAAATGATGAAATAGGTGCTTTGGCTGGAAAGGTGTTTTGTGTTTAACCAACACTATTTTTACTTCCCATCTCCAGCAGACACTTAATAAAGCTTCATATGAGGGAAATAATTTTTGCTGAATCCTATTTACAAAAAAACCTAGAATCAGTTGCACACATCCAGAAGCAAATTCTAATTCAGAGGCACCCATGGGATAGAGCCAAAAAGTAAAAATGTATTTATCAACTGCTAAGAAAACCCACATAAAGCAATAAAATGCAATTTAAAAATAACAAAAATACAAAATTGATTTAAGGTGGCTTCACAATCGTACAATTGCAGCCCCTTTCTTTAAAATTGTGTGATCACAGCAACACCTTAACTCTTTTGAGCCCTCCCCTAGCAAAAGCCCCAATTCCATCCATATTCACCTTGTAGGGTTTCTGGCCATAAGAAAAGGCCTCCCACATAGTCACCCCATAACTCCAGACATCACTCTTGCTTGAAAACTTCCGAAACAGGATGCATTCTGGCGCATACCACTTCAATGGCCACTTCCCAGTGGTCTTGGCCTGTGGGTGAGGACAGAATGGAAATTTCTCCAGGTAAAAACTATTTGGCTGAGATGAATTATTTGAGAAGACCAAGTATGTAGTCCTTGACTTACAATCACAATGGAGCCAACATTTATGTTGCTAAGCGAGAGAGTTGTTAAATGTGTTTTGCCCTGTTTTGCAACCTTTTTTTGCCACATTTCTTAATTGAATCACTGCAATTGTTAAGTTAGTAACACAGATGTTAAGTGAATCTGGCTTCCCCAGTGACTTTGCTTATCTAAAGGCTGCAAAGGGGGATCACATGACCCAGGGGCACCACAAATGTCATAAATATCAGCCAATTGCCGAGCATCCCAATTTTGATCATGTGACCATAGGGAAGCTGCAACAGTCGTAAGTGTGAAAAACAATACAATACAATACAACAGCAGAGTTGGAAGGGACTTTGGAGGTCTTCTAGTCCAACCCCCTGCCTAGGCAGGAAACCCTATACCATTCAAGACAAATGGCTATCCAACATCTTCTTAAAGACTTCCAGTGTTGGGGCATTCACAACTTCTGGAGGCAAACTGTTGCACTGATTAATTCTTCTAACTGTCAGGAAGTTTCTCCTCAGTTCTAAGTTGCTTATCTCCTTGATTAGTTTCCACCCATTGCTTCTTGTTCTACCCTCAGGTGCCTTGGAAAATAGTTTGACTCCCTCTTCTTTGTGGCAACCCCTGAAATATTGGAACACTGCTTTCATGTCTCCCCTAGTCCTTCTTTCTGTTAAACTAGACGTACCCAGTTCCTGCAACCGTTCTTCATATGTTTTAGTCTCTAGTCCCCTAATCATCTTGGTTGCTCTTCTCTGCACTCTTTCTAGATTCTCCACATCTCCACATCAACAGTCATAAGTCACTTTTGTCAATGCAGTTATAACTTTGAACATACACAAAAAATGGTTGCAAATCTAAGACTACCCGTACAAGCACATACCGTATTTTTCAGAGTATAAGATGCACCTTTTTTCCCTCCAAAAAGAGGCTGAAAATCTGGGTGCGTCTTAAACACTGAATACAGCATTTTTTGCCTCTTGAAGCCCCGCCCCTTCACTAAAGTGGCCGTGCAAGGCCTTATGGAGGCTTTTAGAGAGTTCCTGGGAGCTGGGTAGGGCAGAAATGAGCAAAAAACAGGCTGTTTTATGCTCAATTTTGCCCCTCCCCCAGCCCCCAGGAGCACTCTATAAGCCTCCAAAAGGCTATGCGTGCCCTTTTAAAAAATGGGCCCGTTTTGGGAGATTTGCAAAGTGGAAAAAGCTTTTTTTTTATTTCCCTCTTCAAAACTTTGGTGCGTCTTATACTCCAATGCGTCTTATACTCTGAAAAATACGGTACTTATTTCTCCTAAAATACAAAATGATGGGGGAAAGTGACGCAGTCTCCTTTGCAACTCTTGAAATTCTCCTAAATTCTAGATACTGCTAGAAGCAGCTTTATCTTAAAGGTCATAAAAGGTATCCATCATAGATTTCTATCAAGGTGGATTTTTGATATTGAATAGGACAGACTCTACTGTGGCACCCACACAGACAGGTGCACTTAACAGAGTTCACCAATTCATTTGTTTATTTCTTTAGGTATATAATATATATATATCACACACACCCCGGGATAGATAGTTTTGTTTTTCAAATATTTTTATCACATTTTGCAAAGCCTGTACATTAAAAAAAACAGCATAAACTGATAATCAAGAGCCTCTCGTTGAGGGAGATGGGGGATGAGCAGCTTTGAAAAAATAAAATGTAAATAAATAATAAATAAAGAGAAATGATAAAGAGAGTAGGGACAGAAGCAGAGGTGAGTTGCTTCCGGTTCGGCCCGGATCAGGCAAACAGGTAGTAGCGTTGCCGGAAGGCTCTGCCCACCTGCTTGGACGCTTCTGTGCATGCCCAGAAGCATCGCACATGGAATCGCCCCCGAACTAGTAGTAAAAGAATTGGTAACCTACCACTGGACAGAAGTGCAAAAAGGTATAAAGAAAAATATATAAATGACTTTCTGCTGTATTTTTTATGCATTCAGGAAGCGCGAACAGGGAATGCTTGCATTAAAGTGGGAATGAAATCATCCTTCCTTATCTTTTCAACAAAACTCTCTGAAATGAGGGGTCCTTGGTTCTCTCTGAGCTGTCTTTCTTTCTTGCAGACATTTCATTACCCAAACTAGGTAACATCATCAGTGCTAGTGATGCACTGATGCACAAGCACTGATGATGCTACTGTTGTGGCCCACCGGTGGCCAGCAGAATCGGACAGTGAGAAGATTGGGGAGGGACATGGGCCAGTCCTGGGGGCTGAGGAAAGCTCAGACGAGGGCTCTGCGTTGGAGGCAAAGTGGGAGCTAGACAGCAGTGAGGCAGAGGAACAGCTGGAGCCTGTTCCCAGTGTGCATGCGCAGAGCTGCCACAAGACAAGAACAACTAAGAAAGCAGGGTCGACTTAAGAGTAAAACCACACCTTGGAGGTGACTGGTCCCTCCCGTAGGAAACAAAAGAGGAACGAATGGGGAGTGGGCTTTTGCAGGAAACAATTTGTTCATTCAGTCACTTCAAGAGTGAAAAGTTCTGTTTGTGACTATAAGAGACTCTGTGCCAGGTTTTGCCTTGCCCTGCCCTGTTTGGAAACTAATTATCTGGCAGCTCTCCAAATGGGATAAGGTTCTTGTGGATAAACACTCCTCTGAAAGATTGTTGGCTAAGCCTTGCGGACTGTGAATGAAAGGAATTGACAGTCGTGTAAATAAAAGGGGTTTTGCCGGGACCAAGACTCTCCTTCTTGCTTTTTAAGGAAGCCTGGGTCAGAACAGTTACTTAGTTTGGGTAATGAAATGCCTGCAGGAAGAGAAAGTAAGGGTGGGGAATTAAGAGTAGGATAGAGGGTAAGAAAGAGAAGAGAGGAGGAGAGGGGGAAAGAGAGGGGAGGAAGAAAGGAGGAAGGAGAGGAGGAAAGAAGAAGGCAGAGAAGGAAGGTTGAGGAAATAGAAGGAGTAAGGTTGTTGCAAAATAAGATGGAGGCATGGGGTGGCAAGAAAGTGATCCAAACTAGAGAGGGAGAGAGGGAGAGGGAGAGGGAGAGGGAGAGGGAGGGAGGGAGGGAGGGAGGGAGGGAGAGAGAGAGAGAGAGAGAGAGAGAGAGAGAGAGAGAGAATGAGTATAGAGAATGAGTATAGAGATTAATGACAAATAGACAAATGTTAAATAGCAATTATAAGAATGTATATCTATGAATGAATTTGAAAGGGGAAAAATAAAAAAAACTTTTTGGAAAAAAAGTAGAAGAAAAAATAGGGAAAAAACCCCAAAATTAATACAAATGTCAGCAAGAAAGCTTAGAGAGCACCAAGGACCCCTTCGTGCCAACCCTGAGCTACAAATGTTCTCCTTCATTGGTCTCTCTGAAATGACAGCAGGATTGATTTCCCGTCTTGTCTTCTTGCTCACCAAGTAATAACTGTCATCAGCTGCCAAAGCTTTGGAAAGCCCAAAATCGCTGATCTTGGCATAATGCTGGTTGACAAGCAACACATTTCGGGCAGCCAAGTCCCGGTGGACGAAGTTCTTTTCTTCCAGATACTTCATTCCAATGGACACCTGGTGCATCAGTTCGACCACGTTATTCACAGGAACTTCATCCCTAAGGGAAAACGAAGAGAGAGGAAATCTCACAACCGTGCTTTCCCTTACAGGTCGTCCTTGATTTACAACAGTTCATTTAGTGACCATTGGAAGTTAGAAAAGCACTGAAAAAAAGTGACGAAGGATCGTTTGTTTCACACTTACTACGGTTGCCACATCCCCAGGGTCACATGATTAAAATTCAGGCACTCGTGTCAGTGGCCATGTCTCGGGGTGGGGGGTGGGGGGGGTCATGTGATCCCTTTGTGTGACCTTCTGACGAGCAAAGTCAATGGAGAAGCCGGACTCACTTAACAATCATGCTTGTAACTTAACAACTGCAGTGATTCCCTTAACAACTCTGGCAAGGCAGGTTGTAAAATAGGTCAAAGTTCAATTAACAACTATCTCACCAAGAGAAAGTTTGGGGTCAGTTGTGATCGTAAGTCAAGGACCACCTCTACTTGACTTGCTCCTTATGGACTGGCACTTCACCTCTCCACTTGACCACTTGTTAATTTTCTAGGATTTGTAGACCAAATACATTTGGAGAACTCCAGATAATGGAAGGTTTATCTTACAAGCACCACATAACCCTGCCCTCACTCATTTCCTTATTACAGGTCGTCTTTGACTTACAACCATTCGTTTAGTGACTGTTCGAAGCTGCATTGGCACTGAAAAAAGTGACTTATGACTGCTTTTCACATTTTGACCGTTGCAACGTCCTGTTCTGACCTAGCCTTCCCAAAAGCACGAAGCCGATTCCTTGTCCCCTTTTATTTAGTTTAAAGGGAATTCCTCTCCAGCAAAGTCCCTGCCAACAGTCTTTCAAGAGATTCCACAACTACAGACCTTTGTCAGGCTTAGAGAGCTGCCAGGCTGATATCTTCAAAACACCATGCTGTAGCAGCAATTACTTGGTAAGAAGTCAGGAACAGATCTTCACCCTAAGGAATTGAACTTATTGTCTCCTGCAAACTCCCCTTTCCCTCCTCTTTATTCTCTATGGGAGGGGCCATTCACTGCCCACCTGTGCCTTTACTCCCGAGTCGACCCTTGTTTCCTTAGCTGTTCCCTTCTCCTGGCAGCTCTGTGCATGCGCACATTGGAAACAGGCTCCAGCTGTTCTTCTGCCCCACTGATGTCCGACTCCAAAGGCAGCTGATAACTGTCAGACAGCCCTGGCCCCAACTCTGCCTCTGACGCAGAGCCCTCGTCAGAGCCTCCCCCCGACCCAAGGCCTGGCCCATGTTCCTCCCCAGCCTCCTCACTGTTAGAATCTGCTGCCAGATCTGCTGGTGGGCCACAACACATCCCTGTGGTCATGTGGTCAAAATTTGGACACTTGACAACTTGTTAGGGAGGATTTTCAGGCCCTGAGCGGAAAGATACTGTGCCAGGACTCCCAGGCAGAGGTTTGGACCGGTTTGACCGAGTAGGTAGTAACTTGGCCGGACACACACCCGAACCAGTTCTATTGGCAGTGCCATAGGCGCCGCCATCTTGTTTTTTTGCTTCTGCACATTCGCAGAAGCATTTTTTACTTCTGCACATGCGTGCATAGCACACATCAAGTGCACCCAACATGCATCCCTGAGCGAACCAGCAGTAGAAGAAGCCGGAACCCACCCCTGCTCCCAGGTCCTCTCCCAACCCACTGAGCTGAAAGGTGCAGTAGCGGACATCAAAGACCCCTTCCAGAATATATGACTGTGATTATCTCAGCGACACTGAACTGATGGGTCATCGATGGTTCTAAGCCCACATCCTGGAAAGTTGTAAATTTCTTGCACGATGTGATGGCATCGACTCACTTCTTGGAAGACAAGAACTTGTGCAGGGGGCCACCTGATGCCATCTCCATCACCAGCATGAGGCACTCCACATGACACACTCCAATAAGGCGGACAATGTAAGGATTGTCAAGCTGGTGCATAATCTGAGCTTCCTTCATCATTTCGTCCTGCTGTACCACTCCATTGCCCTCTTTTAGGATTTTGATGGCTACATCAATCTGCTTCCTGGAAGGGAGAGAAAATGAGAAGGTAGAATAGAGTTGGAAGGGACCTCGGAGGTCTTTTTTTTTTTTAACAAAATTTTATTTTGGTTTTTAAAACAAAATATTCAAGGAAAGGGGTAATGGATGAAGTACAAATTTTGACAGGAAATGGCCCTCCCCCCCCCATTCTCATAACTTTCATTTACTAATACATTAGTTTGTTATTACTAAGTACTATTTTGTCAGCAATAAACTTTTATCTTAAGATAATTTCAATCATTTTATATCACACAGATTTTCAAGTTCATTTTTGTGATCTGAGTTTTCTCAATGTTGCCTCTTCTCCCCCCCCCTAGCAGGGGTCCGGCACCTCCCGTGTCCTGTATGTCAGGTGTAGTGTCATTAGGTTTATCTAGGAGGACTTTATTTTTTTCCATAAAGGCCTCAGCCTCAGTGGTCGTGTTGATTCTAACTCTCGTGTCCTCCCAGAATATTAGCATACCTTCTGGCAACAGCCATCGAAACCACACCCCTTTCTGGTATATTTTATTCGCTAAGAGCGAATATTTTTTTCTTTTATCTCTAACTTTCTTTGGGATCTGTTTCAGAATGGCTGGGACCTTGGAGGTCTTCTAGTCCAACCCTTTGCTTGAGCAGGACACTCTTTACCATTGTAGACAACTGGCTGTCCAGTCTCTTTTTGAACGCCTCCACTAATGGAACTCCCACAACTTCAGAAAGCAAGCTGTTCCACTGGTTGATTGCTCTCACCATTAGGAAATTTCTCCTTAGTTCTAGGTTCCTTCTCTCCTCGGTTAGTTACCATCCACTGTTTCTCGTCTTGCCTTTTGGTGCTTTGGAAAATAGATTTACCCCCCTCGTCTTTGTAGGAGCCCCTCAAATATTGGAACACTTCTATCATAGCAACCCTGGAGGGAGATGCCACTCTTGATAGCAAAAGTGGGGAACAATACAATACAATACAATACAATAGTAGAGTTGGAAGGGACCTTGGAGGCCTTCTAGTCCAACCCCCTGCCTAGGCAGGAAACCCTATACCGTTTCAGACAAATAGCCATCCAACATCTTCTTAAAGACTTCCAGTGTTGGGGCATTCACAACTTCTGGAGGCAACTTCTGTTCCACTGATTAATTGTTTTCACTGTCAGGAAATTTCTCCTCAGTTCTAAGTTGCTTCTTTCCTTGATTAGTTTCCACAGTTTCCTTGATTAGTTTCCACAGTTTCCTTGATTAGTTTCCACAGTTGATGGGAGGAGCCTTAATTGTTTAAAAATGAATGTAGCTCCAAACCACCCCCACCCCCACCCCCAAAATGAATATAACGTCACTCCAAACCAAAGAAAAATGGAATATAGCTCCAAACACCCGTGATTCATAGTTGTTCTCTTTCCTTCTATAAATATCAACTATTTTTGGCAGTCATCCCCCAATGAGAGCAATTTTATTTCCCAAACAAGCCTTGAAACAAAACATCTCTGGCATTCTGGGAAAAGTAAAACGGCAGCCATCAGAAAATAGCTGCCAACTTAGCTCTCTTATCTTGATCAAAGATATACTGTATATAACAAAAAGTAACCACAGCAAGCTGCACGAAAGAGAATGAATGTTACATAATTGCCTAAAAACACAATGTGGGGGTTTTAAATAACAACCACGAAGAGGACCTCAAAGCAAAGGAACATATTGACTGTACCACTCCTGAAGTAGAATAAAATATGAATTAAAATATAAGAATGAAGACGTGGCATAAAAGGGACAGTTAGAAGCTTGCTTAAAGGGACGAGGAAATGTCATCAGCCTCTAACCACAATATATTCTAGCCAATGTCCCTATGTCAAAAGTCCAAACCACAAGTTTCAAATAAAGTTTGTTAATGACACGTAGTCCATACCTGTGTCCCAAGAACAAAAGGGGAAGTAAGACCCCCATCTACTTATAAGGCTTTTCCCCCAAAATAACCAATAAGAGATGAGTTAAGTATTTCCGTGTTGCGCTGCTTTTGAGAATGTAGAAGAACGCGTGCTTCGATAATGAAGGTGGTTCCAGAATTTGCAATGTTAGCCATGTGCTAGCTTTCTGAATCTGGCTGCCAAATAAACTTTTCCTGTACCCTGAGAAGTCTAAGCCTGTCATTTTCTGCAACACTCCCATGTTGTGACTGTATGCCGGAGGTAGTATTCAGCCAGTTCTGACGGTTTCTGGAGAACTGGTAGTGGACATTTTGAGTAGTTAGAGAGCTGGCTAATAGACTGGCTGCCTCCCAGCCTCCCAGCTGATCTTCTTTTGTTGCCCTGAACAGGAGAACGGAGCTGGAAAGCAGGTTAGTGGGGTGGGGAGGGAATAGGGATTTTGCAGTAACCTTCCTCTGCCATGCCCACAAAGCCACACCATGCCCACAAAGCAGTGACGTGCAGTGAGGTTTATGGCTGGTGAGGCTGGTGACGTCATTAGGAAGGCGGGGAATTCTTAACAAGGCGCTGGCCATGACTCTGTTTCCAGGGTCCTTTCGCGAGCGAGCTGGCAGGGAAATGGTAGCCAACAGTCTGAAAAGTCCATCGCACTTTCTGCTTTCGCGAGCAACTTCCTGTAAACCTGCCATTGCTCAGTGCGAGGAAGGGAGCCGCTCACGCATGCGCATTCGCCCTGGAACATGAGCTCTGGCGTCAGAACTCAACAGAAGGCGGGGAATGGAACCACGTGTGCAGGAGGGAGGCTGAGGCTAGAGGAGCATCCTGCACCTCCCTCTGTCCTGCACACGTGGTCCCATTCCCCGCCTTCCTGAGTCAACATGAAGGGGACCGCGGCTCACACAGTCCCATTCCCTGAGGCTCCTCAGCGCCTTTCCCTTTTTTTTCATGATGAGAGCAGTGAGGCTCTGCCTCCCCTGCCTCCCCTGACCGCACGTCCCTGCCACAAAGCCACGCCCACAGAACT
The DNA here is from genome assembly GCF_964273705.1 of Natrix helvetica. Taxonomy (NCBI): domain Eukaryota; kingdom Metazoa; phylum Chordata; class Lepidosauria; order Squamata; family Natricidae; genus Natrix; species Natrix helvetica. The sequence goes on from NC_138548.1 coordinate 15,414,071, forward strand.
GGTAGTAAAAAAAATTGAATCCACCACTGCTGTGTGTTGTATCCCACTCTCTGTGTAGACCACTTGAGAACTGGGCCAGGTTTTCATATCAAGTCAAGAATACTGTCCTAAAGTGGGTGAGGTTATTTGTTATTTTGGAAAGAGGGACCTAGGAATGCTTAGGGGGGGGGGGCAAAAAAAAAAGACCATAGCTACTTTCCCTCCACCAAGTTATGTCATCCACCCCCAAATTATCTCCAAATTTAAGGAATCCCCTGCAAAAGACAAACAAAACAATTTTTGATTTTTCCTCAGGGAATAGCAACTTCTGAAAACTGCAGAGATCTTGTCTCAGCACATTAAGAGAAATGTACCCCAAAACATGGGGCGCACTTACTTCCTCATTTTGTAAACTCCTTTCTTGACACACCCAAAGTTGCCCTCTCCCAGGTCCACTTCATCTATCATCAGACTGCTCCTTTTTAAGAATAGCTTCCGGTCCTTGAGTTCTTCGGGGTCACTGTATGGGCTTTCATAACATGATGTGTCCATGGGCAAGATCCGAGTCTTTTTCCCTGCTCCTATTCCATCCCCAAGAAAATAAAGGAGATTAATTGCGGTTTTCGTGTTTGAAGATCCCCTTCCTTATTTCACAATTTCCCCTCCTCCTAGGTTCAATTCAAGCTACCCGTGTTGTATTAGCGACATTGGCTCCTGTAAAATTGAAGAGTAAGCCAATTTATGTTTCATTGAAATTGAACAGAACTTTGATTAACCTGTTAGAAGAAACGTCCTTCTGGGTTCAGTTCCAAGTGGGAAAAAAGACACTGGATTCATGGAAATTGCTTGGAAAGAAGGTTTATGGATGATGGACAGGACCACATGGTTTGAGGTCCTGGGGGAAAAACAAAGCTTTTCCCCAGCATTGTTCTCCTTCAGGTCATAGTTGGAGGCCAACTGTCTTCAAACTAGAGCAGTGGTGGGTTTCAAATTTTTTAGAACCTCTTCTGTAGGTGTGGTCTGCTTTGTGGGAGTGGCTTGCAGCCATGTGACCAGGTGGGCATGGCCAACTTGTAAAATGTGGTGAAACTCACTTAACAACGCTCTTGCTTAGCAACCAAAATGTTGGCTCAGGATCTCTGTTCTAGTTTGAAGACAGCTGGCCTCCAACTATGACCTGAGGGAGAATAATGCTGGGGAAAAGCTTTGTTTCCTAGTCGTGAACATCCCAAGAAGCATCTAATTGGCCACAAAGAGCATCCATGTGTATGTGCCTGTGTGCAAATTTGTATAATTTCTACCCCACCACAAGCTAAATAATCTATCCAGTGCTTTAAAAAAAACACAAGATGTACAAAAATACAAAATCTAAAATGCAATATCTAAAAATACAATATCTAAAATAACTAAAACCCACCAGCAACTATTCAGACGGTTTCATAACAATCCCTTTCAGAAAACCCCAACTTCTTCCAGAAGGCAAATGGAGTTAGAACTAAGCAAACCTCCCATAGGAGGACATTACTCTGGTGGAACCACGGGAAAATATTAACCAGGTACTTGGTGCTGAGCTTCTGAAGTCAAAAGTATTTTGTTTCAAAAAAAGTAACTCCACAAGTGGCCACAAGAGGATGATAAAGTAACACATAATGTACAGCATCCTAATGTTCTGTTCTATTAGGGATATTGTGCAGTATGTATTACTTTACACCCTCATGTGGCCACTGATAGTACTACTTTTTATTATTATTTTTTAATGGAAAGAAAGGTAAAGGTTCCCCTCGCACATATGTGCTATTTGTTCCCGACTCTAGGGAGCAGTGCTCATCTCCGTTACAAATCCGATGAGCCAGCGCTGTCCAAAGAAGTCTCCATGGTCACGTGGCCGGCATGACTAAACGCCGAAGGCGCATGGAACGCTGTTACCTTCCCACCAAAGGTGGTCCCTATTTTTCTACTTGCATTTTTACATGCTTTCGAACTGCTAGGTTGGCAGAAGCTGGGACAAGTAACGGGAGCTCACTCCGTTACACGGCGCTAGGGATTCGAACCGCCGAACTGCTGACCTTTCTGATCGACAAGCTCAGAGTATTAGCCACTGATCCACCGTGTCCCATAATGGAAACATAAGTAAGTTTCAAATGCTTTTTTTATGAAATGGCCAAAAAGATATTTTTTTCAACCTGAGATTACACAGAGACTAGCAGAACGTAAATACATGTTTTGGGTTCATGATGCTGTGGGGTTTTATTAAAAACACAATAAACTTTTTTCCAAGACAGGTTGCAGCCTGAACAGTGGGTGCGACCTTATAAACCACAAACTAACAAGATTTTTTTTTTTTTAATGTAAGCTAGCTGAGTACCCTTTGAGGATTTCTTGCAGGAATTGTATTGCCATGTCTTGTTTTCAGACAGAAGATTGCAATAGTAATTCTTAGTACAAGTAAGAGTTGGTCTTGGTTTCTGCATTGACTCTGCCTAATGGGCTAATTTGTCAAGGACAGGGAGTCACAGAATATCATTCAAGAGAAGTATTAACAGAATAACAGTCTGAAGTGGTATAGGATCGGGATGGTGAACCTATGGGAGCCATTTGTCAGGGCACGCGAGGCATTGCCATGTCAGCTGGCCAGCGCGCATGCATGCATTGGCCAGCTGAGTTCAGCCTTTTTTAAAGTCTTTTTTTGCTCTCCCCAGGTTTTATAGAAGCCTGGGGAGGGCAAAAACATCCTCCCACCACTCCCGGAGGCCTACTGGAGGCTTAAAACCGGCCCTACGGCCAAACCGGAAGTTAGGGGACGGACTTCCAGTTTGCTCGTAGGACTGGTTTAAACCCTCCGGAGCCTTTCGGAGGCTTCTCTGAAGGCTCCAGAGGACAAAAAATGACCCAACGAACAAACCGAAAGTTACTTGCCAGTCCTATACCATTTAAGACTGTTATTCTGTTAATACCTCTCTTGAATGACATTCTGTGACTCCCTGTCCTTGACAAATTAGCCCATTAGGCAGAGTTTGCTCTTAGGGCCATTTTTCACCCTCTGGAGCTTTCAGGAGGCTTCCCTGAAGGCCCTGGAGGGTGAAAAATGATCACTTCCGGTTTGCTCGTAGGGCCGTTTTTCCTGAAGGCTCCGGAGGTCGAAAATCAGCCCTATGGACAAACCGGAAGTCACCATTCCCAAACTTCCGGGTTCCCCATAGGTCAGTTTTTTTGCCTTCCGGAGCCTTCAGGGAAGCTCCTGATGCCTCCAGAGGGTGTCCGGAAGGGGAGGCTGTTTTCACCCTCCCCAGGCTCCTAGAAAACCTCTGGAGCCTGGGGAGACCGTAAAAACCATGCCAAAAGTGGGGGGGTTGCTGGTCCCACGCACATGCGCTTGTGTGTGGGGGGTGTCATGCTCATAGCATTATGGGTATGGCACACCCACACACGACCCCCTGTTTACTACCAATGAGGGTTATTTGGACTCTGAAATTTGCTTTGTGAGCAACAAGGAGACAGAAAGGAGCCTGGCTTAGACAAGAACTGAAAGTGAAACTGCTTGTGTTTTGCTTGTATTTACTGCTACCATGGAAAACCTGCTTTTGGTAATGTATTGTATATTATTATTATTTTGAATCCTGCTGAATCAGTTACTGTGCTCTCTGAATGTGATTGTTGCTGCAAACTCTGACCAGCCAGGTCAGCTTCAGCACTTATTGCAGCCTGATTCAGCACAGCTGATTGGCGGGTGGATTGGACTGCTCGAATACCCCCAACCCAGGCTGCAGGGATTGCCACAGACCATCGCTACCTCCATGCCTTGCGTTTTTGGCCTCTGGTGTGGGTGGGTGGGGCTACATTCGGTGTATAAGACACACCCAAATTTTCACACACTTTTTTTTGGGGGGGGAGGAATGGTGCATCTTATACTCTGAAAAATACGGTAAACATTTTATCTTTATGCTGCATCTGCTAATACTGTTGTCAAACTCACCAAACGGCTCTGGTGTGTATCCATCTGAGTTCTGAGGTGTGAATCTCCGACCAGCCTAGGAAAATCAGAGCAGAGTTTACACATTGGATAAATTCAGGGCAAAAAATATGCATCCACTCAGCTGTTCAATAACTCTGCAAATAAAAGGGGATAAAGGTGTTAGATACTTGCTCTAACTACAGTGGTTTCCACCCAGGTCCTCAGTTCCGACGGGAACAGAGGTTTAAGCCTATTGGTCGAAGGGTCTGACAGCTCCCTATAAAAGGGCTGCTGTCAGACTCAACCTTCGCTGGATTGTTCTCACTTGTTGTACTTAATAAAGAGCTGTTGTTACCGTTAAGCCTGTGTGTGCCTATCCATGACCCAATCCATCAAAAGGGATCCTAAATCTAGCCAGGGAGTTGCGTGTCTGAATTGGGGTTTAAATCCTGCTCCAATTTTATCTTTTTTGGCATCCTTTCCAATATTTTCCATAAAATGACTTCAATAGGATTGTCCTGGCAACTGGTGGGTATGGGGCAGAGATGGGTTCCTATCAGTTCGGACCGGCTCAGCCGAGTACCACCCACGCCACCCGAAATGGTTCTATTGGCAGCACCCTAGGCTCTGCCATCCTGTTTCTGCATGCACAAAAGCAATTTTTTTCACTACTGCATTAAGTGTGCTTCCCTGAGCGAACCGGCAGTAAAAGAAGCAGGAACCCACCCCTGGTATGGGGCTCATCAGAATAGCAGTCCACTAACAATATCTTGCTCGCTCACTCCCCCTCCCCACCCTGTGCCAACTTCTAAACGGATTGGGCCTTTCGCATTTTCTCCGTTTCTCAGCTTGACACACTTTGAAAGGAGGATATTATCTCGTGGGAACCAAGGTTATCCTAAGAGGTGCTGGCCAGAGACTGGAAGAGGTTAGCAAGGGAAAACCAGAACACGTCATTCGACAATGTGACCTGTGACAAGGAGGGAGGGGGGCATCTAATCCTTAACTATACTGAAAGTGCGGGAAATAGCCAGAGCTGGTTTGTTTTTCAACTGTGCCAAAATGATGTACTCAATAAAGGAGTCCTTTGAGTTTAGCTATTTAGCTATCTAGCTATCTAGCTATCTATTATCTATCTATCTATCATCTATCTATCTATCTATCTATCTATCTATCTATCTATCTATCATCTATCTATCTACTTACCTACCTACCTACCTACCTACCTACCTACCTCTATATATCTTATAGACAGACATTTATCTTATATCTAGCTATTTAGCTATCTCTATTATATCTATCTATGTATCCATCCACCCACCCACCCACCCACCCACCCATCCATCCATCCATCCATCTACCTACCTACCTACCTACCTACCTACCTACCTACCTACCTACCTACCTACTTACCTACCTCTATATATCTTATAGACAGACATTTATCTTATATCTAGCTATTTAGCTATCTCTATTATATCTATCTATGTATCCATCCACCCACCCACCCACCCACTCACCCACCCTCAGGCTAGGCATCAGAAGGAACTTTCTGACTGTAAGAGCCAATGGAACTGTTTGCCACATTAAATTATACCTACCTACCTACCTATCTACCTACCTACCTACCTACCTACCTACCTACCTACCTACCTACCTACCTATCTATCTATCTATCTATCTATCTATCTATCTATCTATCTATCTATCATCTATCCTCCCTTGTCACTGAGTCAACCACTTTATGACTTCTCTGCCATAATGATAATTCTTTCATCTTGTTAGTTTGTTCTTCCTCACTGCTTAGTCCCTCTGATTTCTCTCTTTGGAGAGGATTGTTTTTAGGTTGTTTTATGATAGCTCTAAATCAGTGTTTCTCAAACTTGGCGACTTTAAGTCCTGTGGACTTCAACTCCCAGAATTCTGGGAGTTGAAGTCCACAGGACTTAAAGTCGCCAAGTTTGAGAAACACTGCTCTAAATGCTTTTGCGGGCAACGCGGATGAGAAGTGATCCATAAAAGCATTCACTGAGCAAATGAAGACCACACTTACCAATGCAGATGGATGCGCTGGTGGCACTGGAGTTGCAGCTGCTGAAAAGAACAATAGTGAAATTGGTTTGTGTATGCAGGCAGACTCCATTTACAACAATTCATTTAGTGACCGTTTGAATTTGCAATGGAACTGAGAAAAGTGACTTATGACTGTTTTTCACACCGACAACCATTGCAGCATCCCTGTAATCACATGATCAAAATTCAGATGCTTGGAAACTGGCATGTACTTATGACAGTTGCAGTATCCCAGGGTCATCTGATCCTCTTTTGCAACCTTCTGACAAGCAAAGGGGAAAGTCAAAGGAGAAATTTTGAGTTTGATTGTGATCATAAGTTGAGGACTACTTGTACATACATACATACATACATACATACATACATACATACATACATACATATATTGTTTTCGTAGATTTTCACGGGTGTAGGTATGCTGGTTTTGTTGTATTCAGGTCTTTTCCCGTGTAAGATTGAGATTGTCTTGGCAACATTTCAGCGAGGTCTCACTCGCCATCTTCAGGCTGGATTTGGGGCTTAAAGTATGATTGGAGCTGCTGTCTTTCTATAAATCTTGGTGGCGGGGGGAGTGCTGGCTTTGTTTCAGTAAGTGGAATGATTGGTTATGCGGTTGTACCATGATTGGTAGATTGGTGCTGATTGGTGCTGGCTGTGTGTCCATTGTTGTTTCATGTTGTAACAGCCTGGGTGGTGGGTGGGGCTTGTTTGTTGACTAGGGCTGGTTTCCAGATGTCTGGTAGGCGGGAGGTATTGTCATGGTTATTCATGTTGTGGGGGTGTTTCTCTATTTCGATAGCTTCCATAATTATTCTCTTGTTGAAGTGTTCTGTTTTGGAGATTAACCTTATATTTTGGAGATTAACCTTAATTATATATATATATATATATGTTTTCGTAGATTTTCACAGGTGTAGGTGTGCTGGTCTTGTTGTATTCGGGTTGGGAAAAGACCTGAATACAACAAGACCAGCATATGTATGTATGTATGTATGTATGTATGTATGTATATACACATACATACATACACATACATACATACACATACATACATACATACACACACCTATATACATACATATACATACATACATACATACATACATACATACATACATACATACATACATACCTGACATATAAGGGCTGCCTATACCTAATGAGTTCCAACAAGAACCAAACTGATCATGTAGTGCCCCCTAGTGGTTCATTCTTTTATTTGGCATGGCTCCCCTTCAGAAGTTCATGGCTCTGAGCAACTAACAATATAAAGCATTTTTTTTAAGAAAAAACAGAAAATGACAACACATATAAACTATAACTGGGATGAAAACAAACGTATCAGTGATAATGTTGTATAGAGTCTGTCACACTTCCTCACCACCCAGGCCTGAGGATAGAACCATGAGTTTAAGGCCCTGTGAAAGGTTGACAGGGTCAGGGGGACCAATATGATCTCAGGGTGGGGTGAATGGATCTCCAAAGGATGGGCATCATCACAAAAAAAGACACTCTTCCTGAGCCCTGCTAGATGACACTCCCTAATAGACGGGACCCAGAGCATGCCTCTTCTGCTGGACTAGATGGGATGGGTACAGTGGTGGGATTCAGCCAGCTTGCACCAGTTCAGGCAAGCCAGTTGTTAACTTACCCCCACCCCACCCCACCTGCTAAGTAGATCCTGGGCATTGTGCTGCAATGGAGAAACGGGCAACGGAGCGGCCAGCACAAGGGAAGGAGAATGTCGGTTTCCCTCTTTCTTCTCCCTGCTCCTCCTTCCCTCATGCCAGCGGCTCCATTGCCCATTTCTCCATTGCAGCACAGAGCCCAGGGTCCACTTTGATAGGGTGTGTGTGTGTGTAATTTAAGCACTGGTTCGCCCAGGATCAGGTTGGCCGTCACAAACCGGTTGTTAGCCACTGGATGTGTAGATATAATTCAGAGAGGCAATCCCAGAAATAACCTAGGTCCCATGCCATGAAGAGTTACAACTACCCCATTGAACTGAATTGGGAAGATATTGACAGCCAGTGCAGTTTGCAAAGCAGAGGCATAACATGGGCTGACTGATAAGGCATACAGGTAGTCCTCAACCACAGCTGAACCCAAAATTTCCATTGCTAAGCAAGAGAATGGTTAAGTGAGTTTTGCCCCAATGTATGACCTTTCTTTCCACAGTTATTAAGTGAATCACTGCCGTTGTTAATTTAATGATATGGTTGTTAAGTGAATTTGTTTCCCCACTGATTTCGCTTGTTAGACATAGACGGTGATCACCCTGAGACACTGCAACCATCATACTGTTGTAAGTCACTTTTTTCAATGCCATTCCAATTTCAAACGGTCACTAAACAAATGGCTGTAAGCCAAGAACCACCTGTATAACTGCCTTCTGTCATGTATATAAACATCTATAAAATTGACTGCCCTGAAAAATGGGGATAGGAATATGCATATACAGCAAAAGAAACTCCTGGGACATTATTTTACTGAGAATATAACTTTGCTGATAATCCCGTATAGGCAGAGAAGAAGCAAAGCCGGTTCTGAAGTTTTCGTGCATAAAGCAACATAAGTAAAATTATGAATGTAGTAGTCCCTGAGGTCCAAAAGGTTGGTGACCCCTGCTCTAATAAATGCCAAATCCATCAGTATATTGGAGTCCTCCAGAAGTGTAAACAATCAGTTCCTAGTTTCCCTTACGCAATATGACTTTTTCCCCTTGTGCTATGCTAGGGTAGTAAATTTGAAGAGTTGAAACCTATAACATCTGGAGGGTGTTAGCTTAGAAAAGCCCTGAGACCATCCTTTTCTGCAGATCTTTTTAAAAAACCGTCACACAATTTTAAAAAAATAAAGAGTTCACGATAACTAAAACATATACCCAGGGAAGGAAATAAGCAGACGTGCCAATCCTTTTCTCAGGGATAGGAGAGAAGTTAAAATCTTACCTGATTGCATTTCAGGATTTGGGGTGCTTTCCTTCAGATAATAGATAAGGCCGTCAGGTTTGAGTTTGAGGTACTCAACCAGCTGGTGAAAGAATTTTGAAGAAGAACAACATCAAAGGAGAGAGAAGGGATGGGATGGGAAGGGAAGGGAAGAGGAGAGGACGGGAGAGGAGAGAAAAAAACTTTATTACCACTTTAAATATACACTAAGCAGCATATATTAAAATGAAATTTCATTGCAGTCAGCTCTCCAAAGTTAAACATTATGCATATACCTCCTCCCCTATATATATGTGTGTGTGTGTGTGTGTATGTATGTATGTGTATGTGTGTGTGTTGTATTTGTGCTGATAAATAAATAAAGGGAGACTATTATACAACACAAATATAAAAAGGCAACATTAAAAAATAAAATATGGTTTTCTGCCTGGATGGTTTTCTGTAATGAGCCGAAGGACAGAAAGAGGGAGTAGTGAGCTTCCTCCCATATTTGGGCATACCAGGGGTTGTAACACAAATACATATATATATACATATATATATGACACAGAGAAAATCACAGTCTAGTTTGAATGTACTGTATACATATACATGGCGGGAGGGGGGAAGAATCCTGCAAATGGCATAAGGAACAAAGCTGTTACAGACTCTGGAGGTCCTGCTAGAAATACTTCGAAACCTCCTCCTAAGAGGGGAGCAACAGAAACTGTAAAATGGATGTGTGGGGCTCTAACAATGCTTTGGGCTCTAAGCACATAGCGCTCATAAGCAGTATCCTGAATAATGGGAAACGAGCTTCCTACAATCTTCTCCACTGTCCTCACCACTCTCTGAATGGACTTTCTATCTGAGGCACTGCAGGCAATCCTCAACTTATGACTGCCAAACAGTGATTCAGTTCGTTAAAACATTCTCAATCCAGCCTCTATAAAAAGTGGCCAGGACAGAAGGAGAAAGATGTGCTCTCCTCATCCAACACAGGAAATGCAAACACTGGTTTTCACACTTCACTAAAGACGACGTATGAAGAGACCAAGTCAAGGAGGCTAGAAAATTAATGAACAATCAAGGTTTTTAGTTTAATTGCCTGTTTGGCATCCCTATTTTCTTGCATCCCTCGGAGAAACTGCAAGAGAAATTAAACATCTCAAAAAGATATGTGGAAAACTCAGAAATACATTTTACAGTAACTTATTGGAGCAAAGCTGCCCTTCCTGGGTTCCATTTGGCCAATACAGGTAATCCTCAACTTATGACTGCCAAATTTCTGTTGCTAAGCAACAGTTGTTAAGTGAGGTTTGTCCTGTTTTATGACCTTTCTTGCCACAAGCTGTTGGGTGAATCACATTCTTACATTAGTAACATGGTTCTTAAGTGAATACCTTTCCCATTAACTTTGCCTATCAAAAGGTCATGAAAGGTGAACATGTGATCACCCTGGGACATTGTAACAGTGAGAATTAAGAACCAGTTGCCCCGCATCCAAATTTTGATCATGTGACTGTGGGAATGCTGCAATGGTTCTAAGTATGAAAAATGGTCCTAAGTCACTTTTTTCAGTGCTGTTGTAACTTCAAATGGTCACTAAACAAATGGTTGTAAGTCAAGGACTACTGTAACTACCCTATTTTCTCAAAAAATATGTCCTACCCTGAAAGTAAGCCCTAACCCCCCCCACACACAAAATAAGCCCTAATTAAGATCCTGTCAACTCCAGAGTGCATGGGTAAAAATTAAGCCAGGGTGGGGGTGGTGGAGCTGCTTTACTACTTACCTTTGGACAGTTGTAGCCAGCCCTCGCGCATCCCAACACCTGCCTCGCCGGCAGTGGTGGGTTGCAGGTGGTACGCCCCAGTACGGGTGTACCGGTGCCTGCTGGGAGCACCGGGTACCATTCCGGTACGGTGTTCCAAAGGGCCCACCTGCCCGCCCATCTTCCGTACCTGTATTTGAGGTCTTCGGCACTTCCGCGCTTCCGCGCACGGCGCATACAGTGCCTGTACGACACTCCGCTGAGCAGCTAGAGTGTCAAGGAGGCTCGCGGAGGCATCGCAGGAGATAAGGATGCATGCGGTGGACACTGGGCCCCGTTGCATCATACTGGTTGCACCGGGATCCGAAACCCACCACTGCTCGCCGGCCAATTTCTTCTGCAGCCGGCAAGGCTTTTCTGAAGGCCTCTGTAGCCGATAACAAAGCTCTAGATCTGTCCAGAGCTCTGCTATCGGCTGCAGAGACTTTCAGGAAAGCCTTGCATGCTGCAGAAGAAGAAGTTCCTGAAGGCCTCTGATGGCGAAAAGGAGTCCAGGGGTGACACACACAAGTGAGGTTAGCCAGTGGGTGGCATCCCCTGAAAATAAGACCTGGTACCTTTTTGGTGGCAAAAAAAAGATAGGGTCTTAGTTTCGGGGAAATGATACCTGTGATATGACCAACACACAACATAATCACTCACTTCAATGCAAAGAGATGGATCTTAGCTTCATCCCACTTTGGTAAGTTTTTCCCACTTACCAACCGGAGAGCCAATAGTGGGTAAAGCGCCAGGCTAGAAAGCGAGAGAACGTGAGTTCTAGTTCTACCTTAACCATGAAAGTTAAGAATGACTTTGGACCCGTCATTCTCTCTCAGTCCAATTCAACTCATAGGATTATTGTCAGAGGGGAAAATAGGAGGAGGAAGGTATGTTCACTGCCTTGAGTTACTTGTAAACATAATAAAGGTGGGATATAAATAAGCAGACCCCTCTGTCTTCACTGCAACCTCACCTGCCACAGCGTATCAAATTTGGTTCCTTCTTCCACAGAGTATTTCCCTGATTTTCCTTGTTTTATTCGATAGTGATAAACAGTCTTTCCGTATACAAGGGAGAGGGCGTAGCTTCCTTGTTCTTTCTTTTGTCTCAACCTGGTAGGAAAGGGAGAGGTCACTAAATGGACTATTGTAAGTCAATGTACCTGTACTTCATTTTTTTTCAACTCTTTTAGTGTTAAACTAGGTAACGTCATAAACATCAACAGCACTAAGGATATTTTCTAGTTTAGTAATGAAACATCTGTTGCAAGAAAACAACCAAGTTCTGAGAGCACCAAGGAAACTTTACCAAAGGTAAAGGTTCCCCTCACACATATGTGCTAGTTATTCCTGACTCTAGGGGGCAGTGCTCATCTCTGTTTCAAAGCCAGCGCTGTCCAAAGATGTCTCCGTGGTCATGTGGCCGGCATGACTAAATTCCAAACACATGAACCGCTGTTACGTTCCCACCATTTTTACATGCTTTCAAACTGCTAGATTGGTAGAAGCTGGGACAAGCAGTGAAGTGCGGTGAGGTTTATGGCTGGTGAGGCACTGACCCAGTGGTGGGTTTCAAATTTTTTTAGACTTGTGGACTTCAACTCCCAGAATTCCACAGCCAGGCATGCTCAGTTCCGATTTAAAGTGACAGCATTTGTTTTTCTCCTTTGCAAAAGAAGTTTTCTTCTTTCTTTTTCTTTTTCTTCTCCCTTCCCCTCCTTCCTCTCTCTCGCCCTCCCTCCCCCCTCTCTTAAACACACACACACACACACATGCAGAAGTTGGATTGGACTACACACACTTTCCCCCATCCCTGGAAGGATCCAGCCCAGCTTCACTAATTACAGGTTTGAAAAGGCAACGTGGCTCTGCCTGCAATCAAACTACACAAGTGAGCCAGGGTCCTTCCCTCCAGCCTTTACCCAAAGCCCCACACCAGGAGGATGAAGTTTGAATTCCTCCCCCTCCCTCCGACCCACACGTACTTTTTCCAACTGTTTCAGAGAGGATTTCAACTCTGCTCTTGCCTCGGGTCCTCTGAAGAAACCCCGCCCAAACGAGCACCCTCTACTATGAGGCAGGAGAACTGCGTGCCTCACCTACGTCAGGAATTTATAGGCTTTTAACCCTTGCTTAACTCTGCTCAAGTGATCATAAAACGCCTAAAGTCAGACTAGATGAGACATGCAGTTCTCATGCCTCATAGTAGAAGGCACTTTTTTAGAGGCTTTTTTAAACAGTTAAGCAGAGTCATCCACGGTGAGGCAGCAACTAGCTCAGCTTTTTCCTTTTACATTTTTTTTTCTTTTCATGATGACAGTGGTGAGGCTGTGCCTCCCCTGCCTCCCCTGACTGCACGTCACTGGGGACAAGTAACGGGAGCTCACTTCGTTATGTGGCTCTAGGGATTCGAACTGCCAAACCGCCCACCTTTCTGATCGACAAGCTCAGCATCTTAGACACTGAGCCACCACATTATATTGTAACATGCATAACAAGATTACAATATTCTACCAATCAATTATGTCTGCTGCAGGCAAAAACATTTCAGACATACAATTTTAATGTCAGGCTGCAGGAGATAAGATTTTAACATAAAGAGCTGTGGTGGCACAATGGTTAGAATTCAGTATTGCAGGCTACTTCTGCTGCCTGCCGGCTGCCTGCAATTTGGCAGTTCAAATCTCACCAGGCTGAAGGTTGACTCAGCCTTCCATCCTTCCGAGGTGGGTAAAATGAGGACCCAAAATTGTTGAGGGCAATAGGCTGGCTCTATAAAATCACTTAGAGAGGGCTGTAAAGCACTGTAAAGTGGTATATAAGTCTAGGTACTATTGCTATAATGGAGGGCAAAAAGTGAATATTTCACTTTGAAAATATAAGGCTAGATCAGGGGTGGATCCGGCAGTCACTACTGCCGGTTTGCTCATGAGCGCGCTACCCACGCATATGCAGTACAATAAAAATTATTCTGTGCATGCGCAGAAGCAAAAAAACCCAAGATGTTGGCGCCATAGGCACCGCCTGGACAAATGGTTCGGGGGCGTGGCCAGCCTGGGTTGCTGCCACTATCGGTTCGGCTGAACCGGGCCGAACCGGTAGGAACCACCACTGGGCTAGATACATTTGCATTTAAATGCAAACGTAATCAATTTTACTCCCTTCCTTAGGAAGCACTGAGAGATTCTCCATCAAAAAAAGATATACAAGTCTACTTTAGATATGGTGATTTCTCAGTTCAAATTTAATTTCCCGTGAAATGCCTCCAGGCCTGTCGTTCGACTTTCTCAAAATGCCTTGGAACTGGATGCTCTCGGAATATTTGGGACTGTTGACAGAATGAGATTTATTGGACTCCCTAGAAAAACTACTGAGAACCTGCTGCCAAAGCAGTTTTTAGAAAGATGTGACCATTTTTAGAAAACCAGCTCCCTGGTGGTGTAAATAAATATAGTATAAATAGTAATTGTATATATAAAAACAGAGGCACATATTTTCATTACAAATCCTGGTAACTGGTATTTTGAAAAAGCTAATGACAAAGCTGGCTTGGATATTGCCTGATAGTATATTCCAAAATCCTGGAACATCATGGTTTTCTGTAGTAGAAAGTTCCGTTTCTTTTAAACAACTGAAATCTTTAATTGGAATGATTTTAATTGCTAAGAAACGATTATTGAAACACGTTCTAATTTTAAAAGATTATTTTGGCATTTCTCAACTGATTCAAATATATCTTGCAAACCAAAGTATTTTAATGGCTGCAGTTGCACCAATTTTAATGAATGTTTATGCAGTAAATACTGTTTGGGTTTTGTGTACATTAAACATAAAATCAATCATTTATAACAAAGACAGACTAAATCTCTGGTGAGTCTAATCCCTGATGGAACAGAATAGAATGATCTTTTCAACGAGGCAACCCATGAATCAGAATTAATGGGTATCTATTATTCATTAACATCCAATTCATAATGTGTAAACATGACTGACTTAAGCCTTTGGCTGTGGTTTTTTAATCACCTACTAGTGCTGATAACCTAGCATTGCCTAGGTATTTATTTATAGGGGGGAAATGTCAGGACAAATTGTAATTTCTAATGTTGGCTTTTCCCCCTTACCAGAGGTAGCCCCCTTGTGGAGTACTGTGAAGCCGCAATCAAGGCAACTCCACTGCACTGCACAGTAGAAATCATTTTAAGGCACAACAGGCTGTATCATAACAGAACACACACCGAGAGGTTTGGGGGTGTCTTACTCCCCACAGTATTTTTTTCCAGAGAGTAAGTCATCTGTGTACCAAGTTTATTTGAAATTGCTCGAGGTGTTCCAGAGTTATACTGGAACACACACACACACACACACACACACACACACACACACACACACAGCTATTTATATATATATATATATATATATAGAAGATAATTATCTGTTCTGACCCCTACCCCCAGATGCCTGTGAATAAACCAGAACACAGGCTTGGCTGTTTGCCACTGTTTAATTACTGAGATAACAAATCCTTTGGCTGAGGGCCCAGACAACTCACGTTCAATAGAGCAACCCAAATAATTCAAATGAAGCAATGCAGATAGTCCAAACAAACAGACACGGCTAGAATACACAGATAGATATTCTTAACTACTAATTCGAACAGTTGTTTCCTGCAAATGTCCCCTCCCAACGCCTCACCTATAATCTCTCTTGGGAGGGGCCAATCCACAACCACCTGTCCTTAATCATCTTCTCTGAGTTTGCCCACGGAGTTGCTGCTTCCATTTCTCAGCCCTTCTCAATCTAGCATCAGGAACAAACTGCCTTTGATCCTCCCCACTGCTCCATGTCTCAGGCACCTCCTGTGGCCAACCAGCCTCTCTGGCCCCTGCTCTGAGTCTGAACCCTGCACAGGGTCCTCCACATTGTCCAGGGCAGACTCATATGGTTCCTCGCTATCCGAATCCATCAGCAGCTCAACCGGATCCAGCTGGGCCACAACAATTATCCATGGTTGAATTTGGTCTAAAGAATGCAAGCTTTGGTTGAGCTCTACTGCCCTGAGGTTTCATATATTACTTTGCATGTAGTTTGATACATGTAAAGTAAACTTACCACCAGAATTGAGTACCCTCAACTTACCACCAGAATTGAGCCCAAAATGTCTGGTGTTAAGCAAGGCACTTGTTAAAGGAATTTTGCCATTTTATAAGTGTTCTGGCCACTGTTGCTAAGTGAATCACTGCAATTAAGTTAGTATCATAGTTGTTAGGTGAATCTGCCTTCCCCGTTGACTTTCCTTGTCAGAAGGTGGCAAAAAGTGATCCCATGACCCCAGAATGTTTTGTCACGGTTGTTAAACAAGTCAGCATGGTTGTTAAATGAATCATGTGGTTGTTCAGTGAATCCACCTTCCCACATTGACTTCGCTTGTCAGAAGCTGGCTGGGAAGGTTGCAAATGCTGATCACATGATCCCAGGATGCTGAAACCATTGCAAATATACATCACAGTTGCCAAGCACCCAAATTTTGATCACGTGACTTTGGGGATTCTGAGACAGTTGCAAGTGTGAGGACAAATCATAAGCTACTTTTTCAGCACCGTTGTAATTCTGAGCGGTCAATAAATAGAATGGCTTTAAGTCAAGGACTGTCTATAGCCAAGACTCCCAAAATGTAAAATTATAGGATAGAATAGAGCTGGAAAGGACCTTGGAGGTCTTCTAGTCCAGCCCCCTGCTCAGGGAAGAGAACATATACCATCTCAGACAAGTGACTGTCCAGTCTCTTCTTAAAAACCTACAGTGATGGAGTGCCCACTGTTTCTGAAGGCAAGCTGTTCCACTGGTTAATTGTCTTTAAATTGTCTTGGATATTTTATTTAATCTTTCTTTTAACTTTTGTAATATGTGTTCTTATGTTGTACGCCGCCCTGAGTCCTCTGGGAGAAGGGCGGCATATAAGTCCAATAAACCTAAAACTAAACCTAAAGGTAAAGGTTCCCATCGCACATATGTGCTAGTCGTTCCCGACTCTAGGGGGTAGTGCCCATTTCCGTTTTAAAGCCAAAGAGCCAGTGCTGTACGAAGACATCTCCGTGGTTATGTGGCCGGCATGACTAAATGCCGAAGGAGCACAGAACGCTGTTACAGTACCTTCCCGCCAAAGGTGGTTCCTATTTTTCTACTTGCATTTTTATATGCTTTCGAACTGCTAAGTTGGCAGAAGCTCGGACAAGTAACAGGAGCTCACTCCGTTATGCAGCACTAGGGATTCGACCCACCGAACTGCCGACCTTTCTGATTGACAAGCTCAGCATCTTAGCCACTGTGCCACCGCATCCCTACTGTGTACAAATTGTGCAAATGTGTATCTTAAATATGAATATGAAACTGTAGGGAGTGGAGAGAAAAATATTTCTCCAAGAACTAAAGGTGATTTTTTTTCCCCCTGCATCCTTAAATGCTTACAGGAATTTCCCATCAGGCTGTGCTCCTGAGTAGAGCCGGCTCTCAGCTTGCTCCCGGGAGATGGACCCATGGTACCAAGGCATTTTTTCATGAGCTGTGGTGGCCAGGAGCTTCTCCACTTGAGGTGCTTGGCTTATGATTGCTACTTCAAGATTTTCTCCCTATAAAAATAAAGAAGAGTGGAAGAGAAATTACCCTTTGAATTTTTGGGAATTATTAAAACATGGGAGATAAGTAACAACTGAATGGAAACTTTGCTTTTTTTCCAGCCTAAAGTATATTTGGATAAATTGATAAATTTCAATCTTGTCTTTTTCTCAGCAATCTGAATTCAAAAAGTTGGAGGAGGAATGTATAGTTCCTAGAATATCCTTTCCTCTTTTGCATTCAACTGAATTAAATTGTAGAATTTAAACTGCAAATTTTAGGGTTTGGGGTAAATTAGTTTTGACCTGAAATATTCTTCTATGTTGTGCCCCACCCAGTGGTGGGTTTCAAAAATTTTTAGATCCTCTTCTGTAGGTGTGGCATGCTTTGTGGGAGTGGCTTGCCTGCCATGTGACTGGGTGGGAGTGGCTTGCCAGTCATATGACTGAGTGGGAATGGCTTGGCAGTCATGTGACTGGGTGGGCGTAGCCAACTTGTAAAATGTGGTAAAACCCATTTAACAACGCTCTTGCTTAGCAACCAAAATGTTGGCTCAGAAACTCTGGCATTTGAAGCACGCATGTCTTAAAGCTATCAAGTTACAAGACCCTCGCACCCTTAACCCTTTAGAAAAAAAAACCCCAGGGTGTTCAAACTTGACAGCTTTAAGACTTGTAGACTTCAACTCCCAGAATTCTTCCTCCAGTCATGTTGGCTCAGGAACTCTGGCATTGAAGTGTGCAAGTCTTAAAGCTATCAAATTACAAGACCCTTGTACCCCTAACCCTTTAGAAAAAAAACCTCAGGGGTGTTCAAACTTGACAGCTTTGTGGACTTTAAGGTTTAGATAGGACTCTTAGAGGCGGGCGGGGCGATTGGGGAGCCAGCCAATCAGTGAGCAGTGGGCGGGGCAAGCGTGGTGCGGATGGGCAGGGGAGGGAGCTGAAACCGGTTCTAAATGGCACGGTAGATTTGTGGAACCTCTTCTATAGAAGAGGTTAGAAGTGGCAGAAACTCACCCCTGGCTCCACTCCTCACCCCACCTCCAAGTACATGGATTGTATTCATGTTACCATGGGGATTTTGTGACAGTCGTAAGGGCTGTCATAAGTCACTTCTTTCAGCGCTGTCATAATTTTGAAGAGTTGCTGAATAAATAGTCATAAGTGAAGGACTACCTGTACCATTGCAGCTGGGCTTGGCAAATGTTGCCCCTCTGGAAGGATTTACTGGAAGGAAGCATCCTAAATTTTTTGACTACCTGAAATGGCTCATAACCAATGGTGAAATTCATTTTTTTTACTACCGGTTCTGTGGGCATGGCTTGTGGGCATGGCAGGGGAAAAGAATACTGCAAAATCCCCATTCCCTCCCCACACCTGGGAGAAGGATATTGCAAAATCTCCATTCTCACCCCACTCTGGGGCCAGCCAGAGTGGTATTTGCTGGTTCTCTGAACTACTCAAAATTTCCGCTACCCGTTCTCCAGAATCTGTCAGAACCTGCTCAATTTCACCCCTGCTCATAACAGTTATTTCACTATTTTAATTGATTACTAGATCCTCATATTCAAACACAGCTGCTGTTCATTAAAACAGCCATGTTGTTTTTTTCAAATTCAGAAACCTGAAAAAAGACATAGAGGCTTTAATAGGTAGCAGAGAGAAATTGAGCTCGTATGACTTTCAAAATCATTTTCAAGATGTGCATAGCCCTTGTGGTGTATGGCTGTCTGTCTGTCTGTCTGTCTGTGTAACTCTCTCTCTCCCTCTCTCTCCCTCTCTCTCTCCCCTCTCCCTTTGTGTGTGTGTGTGGGGGGGGTATGTATATGTGTGTATACTGTAACATAAAATATAACATTACTGGGAATTTATTTTTGTCAACAAGTGATTGATTTTGTAAGCCATCTCTAAGGGAAATTGTGTAACATATAAAAAGAAAGACATTGCCTAATGAAAAATAAAATCAAAACGATGCTCATACCTCCAAGTTCCACGTTTGCCGGACGTATTCGCGGACCATATTCTCCCGAATGTTGTCAAAAATCCCCGGCTGGGGCTCCAGGCTATTAGGACGGGTGCAAGGCTTCCGCAAAGGACAGCAAAGTCCATCTGGATCCTTGGAATAAAATTCGCAGAGCTCTTCGGGGCCACAGTGGGCTTTCCCTCCAGAGATGGCAAAAGTCCCGTTCATCTGACGCTCGATGGCATAATGGTAGAACTGGAGTTTGTGCACCACCGAGAGGACGTAGCCGCCAAGATTGCGAAGGCACTGCCGCAGCAAGAACAGCCCATCCGACATCCCTGCCAGCTTGAGATGGTCTTCTGCATCAGCCCGGGAGATGCTGCCAAAGTAGAAAGGCAGGTGGGCGGCTGGATTGGGCATCTGGAGAGCGTTGCTGGTTCCACCACAATGTGCTGTAGTTTAAAGATGTCTAAAAGAAAAAGGTGAATATCATGATTAACAAAAAAAGAAAATATATACCTTAGTTTCCTTTGGACAAAAATGATACAATTGTGAAGTTCCCAGAAGATTACCTAATTAACTAACAATCTTCAGAAACAGATTAGCTGGTAGAAAGAGGACAGTAGCAAAATAAGTATGCTCTTATCTATCATTCTTGGATTATTTACCTTTAAAAAAACCAACACCACATCTCAGAAAGCTGCTGTCCCTGCAAATCCTTGAAGGCTGAATGATAGATGCGTATGGGAGTTTTGAGGGTTAAGAACTGGGGAGGATGGAGTAAAAATGTAAGGTTAGAGTTATTTCTATATTCTCATACTTCTGTTTGATGAGTTCCAATGGACAAAACTGGAGGAAGAAGAGGGGGAAGTGGAGGAAGAGGGGAGGGGGACGAGGGAGGGGGAGGAGGAGGAGGAGAAAGAAGAAAAAGGAGAAGGAGGAGAAGAAGAAAAAGAAGGAGGAGGAGGAGAGGAAGAGGAGGAGGAGGAAGAAGAGGAGGAGGAGGAAGAAGAAGGAGAAGGAGAAGAAGAAGAAGAAGGAAGAGAAGAAAGAAGAAAGAAGAAAGAAGAAAGAAGAAAGAAGAAGTAATTGTTGTTATTTATTGTCTTACTGTTCAGTGAGAAAATGGTGGACAGACTCAAACTCCTAAACCACCGAAAGACTTTAAAGAACCTGGTTTAAGCATAACCGGCTTGTTAGGACCTGCACACTCTTACCTCATCACCATCCGGTCCTAAAACCCAAAGTATTTTTTTTTCTCTTCTTTTCAAAGTCAAAACAGCCATTTGTGACATTCTTAAGCAGGAAATTGTGGCAGGAAACCAGCCAGGGATGGCTGCAAGTAAACAGAGCAGGTAGATTGTGTCTTGGTGGGTGTCAGGATTATGCCCCCCTAAAGAAAAGCATTTCACGCATTCTATATACCGAAAATACATTGAAAAAAATGTTAATTGTTGCGGTGAAGGAATCTTCAGGCAAAAGCAAAGGTGTACAGATACTTTAAAATCTCAGTAACAGTTTGTATTATTTGCCGATGTGTTTGATCTGGATGGTAAAATGTAAAAAGGACTGTCTTGTTAAATAAGATTAAAACACCCCAGTTGTAACAGCAGGCAAAGCACAGAACTAGAGAAACAACAATATCTTCCCTCTTTTGCACCGAGTCTCTTGTATTTAGGCTGCTCTGTTCATGCAGGTTCTATGCTGCAACTGCTGTATAGACATTTTCCATCTATCTAAATCCCTGTAAAGTAGCAGACACGGTGGCTCAGTGGCTAAGACACTGAGCTTGTCGATCAGAAAGGTCGGCCGTTCGGCAGTTCGAATACCTAGCACCGCGTAGCAGAGTGAGCTCCCGTTACTTGTCTCAGCTTCTGCCAATTTAGCAGTTCAAAAACTTCTAAAAATGCAAATAGAAAAATAGGGATCTCCTTTGGTGGGACGGTAACAGCATTCCATGCACCTTCGGCGTTTAGTCATGCCGGCCACATGACCACCGAGATGTCTTCAGACAGCGCTGGCTCTTCTGCTTTGAAACTGAGTTGGGCACCGCCCCCTAGAGTCGGGAACGACTAGCACATATGTGCGAGGGGAACCTTTACCTTTTTAAAGTAGCAAAATGCAATCACTTTGAATAAAAGCCCCATACATAAGTAGACTTCTGCTGTATTGGCACAAGTATCTGTGCAATCCTAAAAAAAAAAATATTCCGGCAGAGGCCAACCCATAGTGCTCTTTGGAATTTCATAAATTATTGTAGGCAAAAATTCCCTCTTGTTTTGTTTTAAATGCCAATAGACACTGCCGATTTTATTCCGTTAAAATGGAGAGGAAAAAAGAGCTTTGTGCATCTCTCAGATTTTTTTTTTTTTTTTTTTTGCAGCTTATTGTGCTGGGCAAGCAATTTTGTTTCCTCAGCCACAAATAAAGATTTTCTTCAATGTATTTGCTTATATTTTACTTACATTCTACCTCCTCCATTATTTCCCAGAAACTCTATCCAATATATTCTATCTATGATGCCTTATCCATTGTAACAAAGATGTAGTCAATCAACAACAGATACTGAGGAATCGTTGAAAGGTCAAGGAATGCTTATCTTCTCAAATTAAAATTCTTTAAGCAAACATCTGTCTCAACTTCATCCACAAATCTTACATCCCATGGTTCAGACATGCCCTGGTAACTCCTTTGTAAGACTCCTTCCTTCCTTCCTTCCTTCCTTCCTTCCTTCCTTCCTTCCTTCCTTCCTTCCTTCCTTCCTTCCTTGACATACAGCTGGTCCTCAGGTTATGACCATAATTGAACCAGAATTTCAGGTGCTAAATTATGTAAGTCATTAAGCAAGACATCACATGACCAAACCCAATTTTACTACCATTTTTACTATGGTTGTTAAGCAGACACTTTAAAAATCCACTATCCTAAAATTCCTGGAGCGTTATGGAAAATTCTGAATTCTGGGGATGAAATCACAGGTGGGTTGCTCCTGATTTGGCCCGATCGGGTGAACCAGTAGTAGCGGCAGTGGGAGGCTCTGCCCACCCACCCAGACGCTTCTGCGCATGCACAAAAGCAGGACGTGAGCGCGCCTGAACCAATAGTAAAAAAAATGGCAATCCACCACTGGATGAAATATAGAATGAACCTGTTCTCCCCCATGGTGTGGGTCTCACTAGTTCTTCAAATATTCAAGCATACCTAATGGTACCCAAACAAACCAGGTTTTTTAAAAAAATTGTTTGTTTGTTTGTATATCAAATTTAGAATGCCCATCTCAGTCACAGGGCAATTCTGAGCTGCCTGCAATGAAAACGTAAAAATATTAAATATTTATCCTCACTTTGCTGAGTATAAGATTAAGAGGGATCTCGTAGGACGTTGTCCCACAGAACCCATACTGGAATTAAAGAGGGAGTTTTAAACACCAAAGGGAAGCAGTTTGGCAGTTCAAATCCCTAGCGCTGCGTAACAGAGTGAGCTCCCATTACTTGTCCCAGCTTCTGTCAATCTAGCAGTTCGAAAGCACGTAAAAATGCAAGTAGAAAAATAGGAACCACCTTTGGTGGGAAGGTAATGGCATTCTGTGCACCTTTGATGTTTAGTCATGCCGTTCACATGACAACAGAGACATCTTCAGACAGCGCTGGCTCTTCGGCTTTGAAACAGAGATGAGCACCGCCCCCTAGAGTCGGAAACAACTAGCACATATGTGCAACGGGAACCCTTACCTTTAAACAGCATCAGGGCGGAGTCTGATTAGAAGAAAATTGCTAAGGAGAAATTGTAATGACTAGCAGCTAAAATAAAACAATTGGGTGAGATAGGTATAGAATCATAGAACTGTATGGTTGGAAGGGACCTTGGAGGTCTTCTCATCCAACCCTTATTCGAGCAGGAGATCATATGCCATTCTGGACATGTGGTTGTCCATTCTCTGCTTGAAAGCCTCCAGCGATGGAGCATCCAGAACTTCAGGAGGCAAGAGGTCCCACTGATTAATTAACCTGGATCATTAGTTTTTAATAAAAATCTTACATGGGTTGGGGAACCTGAGTTGGATTTGTTTGTGAGCATTTCTTGGGTGGTTTGCCCTCCCTCCCCAAAATGGTTTGGACCCTACCTGAAAAAGAATGCTTAAGAAATGTGCCACTGTAGGACCTTTCTATTTAAGCCAGAAAGCTCTCAATAGAGCTGAAGATGACAGAAGGGAAGAAGATTAAAGATTTACTCAGAAAGAAAACCAAGCAGACAATAAACTGCCCATCTCATTGATGAAGCGATACTGGCCAGTATAACATCAGAAATAGTTGCAGCATTTATGTTTCGCATCAGTTATGCCCTTTCCTGGATAGGGAGGTTCTCCACTTTGTCACTCATACCCTGTATCTCCCATGTGGAATATTGCAATGCAGGCAACACAGAGCTACCCTTGAAAAGTATTGGGAAGCTTCAGCTGGTACAAAATGCAAACAGTCTTGGACGCCCAAAGTATGGTACATGTAACCCCTCTGCTGCATGAGTTGCATTGGTTGCCAACCTTCTTCTGAATCTAATTCAAGGTGTTTACTATGAGCTTTACTACAGCAGACTTGTGAGGCGTGCACCTCGTTGGAGAATGTGATTTATGACACAGACTGAAGGGAGGGAAGAAACGGGCAAAGTTCATCCATAATTAAAATGAGGTCAGATCTGACTGCAATGGGGTATTGCCGAAATGGTGTTCCTAATAAATGACTGGATTTCTTTTGAAACTTGGCTTGAGGCTCATGAATTAATTAGGGCATATTTTGGAAACCTGACACCCTACATGCAGAGTGGGTTGCTCCCGGTTCAGCCCAATTCAGCCAAACTGGTAGTGGGGCCAGGGGGAGGCTCCACAGAAGTATTGCGTGTGAGCATGAGCGAAACGGTAGTAAACCGGTTAGTAACCACCACTGCCTATATGGCATAGGCCAGGTTATCTACAGAACTGTTTTGGCCCGCCAGCCGCCAGCAGAGCTGGAAGTGGAGTCAGACAATGAGGAGGTTGGGGAGGAACATGGACCAGTCCTGGAGGCTGGGGAAGGCTCTGACGAGCGCTCTGCATAGGAGGCAGTGATGGGGCCGAGGCTGTCTGGCAGTGATTAGGTGCCTATGGAGCTAGATAGCAGTGAGGCAGAGGAATAGCTAGAGCCTGTTCCAGTAGTGGGTTCCTGCCAGTTTTAACCTCTTCTATAGAAGAGTTCCACAAATCTACAGTGCCGTTTAGAACCGGTTCCAGCTCCCTCCCCCTGCCCGTCCGCACATCATCAAAATGAAGAGCGAGAGGAGGAATTCCGGGAGTTGAAGTCCACAAGTCTTAAAGCTGTCAAGCTTGAACACCCTTGGGTTTGTTTTTCTAAAGGGTTAGGGGTGCAAGGGTCTTGTAACTTGACAGCTTTAAGACTTGCACTTCAATGCCAGAGTTCCTGAGCCAACATTTTGGTTGCTAAGCAAGAGCGTTGTTAAGTGAGTTTCACCACATTTTACAAGTTGGCCACACCCACCTGGTCACATGGCCAGCAAGCCACTCCCACAAAGCAGGCCACACCTACAGAAGAGGTTCTAAAAAAAATTGAAACCCACCACTTCTCCAAGCTAACAGGTTACCAAACCTAATAGACCTTATTCAACTTGAGAATCTTCTTAGACAGTGAAAAAATGAGAAAAGCAGCTTTATCACTGGGATGCAGCTAAGGATAATTGAAGCCTATCATACTCATGATATAAATCATAGAAATGCAGCGTAGAAAAGGGGTTGCTTTTCCTAAGAAAGCTGAAAATAGTTACCTGAAAATTCAACCTTTAGGGAAAAAAGCAAATTAAAAAAAACATTTAAAAATTTAGGTCATTGGAATAGAGCACTTTCTAAAATTTACACTATTTATGTGGTATATAAAACAAATTGAAATAAATTTGGGAGTCATAAACTATAGTTCAATCAATTCAGGAAATTGTAGGGCAAGGTGGGGGGGGTGTTCTGAGATATTCCTACCTCTCTTAAGGAGGATGCCTCATTTATAAATGGCACAATACTCCGGCACAGAAAAGTTACAAAACCACATGCTTCCCAAATGTTTGGAAAAGCGATGGACAAAAAGGAACTTATTTACATCTTTGATAGGAAAACCCTAAAATAAAAGTCTTTTGGGATAATAAGATACAAGAAATAATTAACTCTAGACAACATACTAAAAAGCAGAGACATCACCCTGCCAACAAAAGTGCGTATAGTCAAGGCTGTGGTTTCCCCAGTTGCAATGTATGGCTGTGAAAGTTGGACCATAAGAAAGGCTGAGCACCAAAGAATGGAGGCCTTTGAATTATGATGATGGAGAAGACTCCTGCGAGTCCCTTGGACTGCAAGGCGATCCAACCAGTCAGTCCTAGGGGAGATCAACCCTGACTGTTCTTTAGAAGGTCAGATCCTGAAGAGGAAACTCAAATACTTTGGCCACTGAATGAGAAGGAAGGAGTCACTGGAGAAGAGCCTAATGTTGGGAAAGATGGAGGGCAAAAGAAGAAGAAGGGGACGACAGAGAATGAGGTGGCTGGATGGAGTCACTGAAGCAGTCGGCGTGAGCTTAAATGGACTCCAGGGGATGGTAGAGGACAGGAAGAGGATGGTAGAAGAACGTTGTTGTCCATGAGATCACGATGGGTCGGACACAACTTCACAACTCAAAACAATTATTTGTAGCTGAAGTAAATTTAAGTTTGTTATCTATCTGTTCAGGGTTACGTTTGAGAACTATATGAAGGCATAAGTTAGCTACTTTGCTGACAGCAGCCAAATAGTCAATAACTCACTGTTAGAAATCAAATTCTTCCTCATCCCTTGACAAATAGTTAAATAAACTCTGGCATTTGATACCTGTGAAAAATTAACACCCAAAAGGAGACAATTTTAAGAATATGCATACCCCCTCCCCCTTCCATTTTTAAGCCTTATGGCATTCTCGTAACAACGCAAAACGAAAAAGAAAGACGACCACTAAACCACAAATAAGCCACGGTTTGGAGTAAATGAAAAATGGTCCTTGATCATTACAGGTTCCCTTGTCAAATGTTATCAAAAAGAGACCCAGAATTCAGAATGAGAAATGGAACTGAAGTTTAGCAGGCGCTAACCTTTTGCTTCATCTCCAGATAATCTTACCTGATTTCAAAGAACGGGTAGACAACGGTGTGATTCTCCGAGTGCCTTCCTTCAGACTGTTTCTTCTTTTCACAGAGCCAATAAATAAATTTTAAAAACCGTGCAGTTAGAGATGCTCTCTGTCTCACAGCAGAACAGCAGAAGTTTGGGTGGCCATGTGGGCAGAACGGAGCTGTTTGCCCTCAAAAAGCAGAGTGCACTTGTGACATCACTGAGAGGCTTCACTTTCAAGTGAAAACCTGATTTCCTCTTTACTAAGGCAGGAAAATTTTGAAAGGAGCAAATTTAGATGAATGCAAACGGAATTTGTGATGCTCTGAAGAATACAATTGTCACCCAAAAACACATTTGTCATTTCCTTTACCTACAGGGCATCTGTACTTAGTCAGAGCTGCTCAGCAGGCTAAAATTCAACTGGTGGAGCCATTGATATCCTGCCTGCTCTGAAAAACAACCAGTCTTTGTTCCTGACTGCCAGATCACTATGGAAGATTTTTATTCAATTTATGTGATTCTTATCTCACTATCCAAAGATGACTTGTTTATGGATGCTTGGCAGCTGTTCCTAAGAGCAAGGATTCACTCAAATTCTTTTGCTTCTTAAAAAAAAGAACACATTTAAAAAAATCAAACTATCAGTATAAGTTATATATAGATTTTGAAATTGTTAGAGGGTGAGTTGAAATAGAGACTGATATGGATGCACACAGCATCCTATAAACTAGGTAGACATTTATGCATTATTAAGATACAAGGGTAGACTTATGCTAAGATATAGTGCAAAATGAGGCTAAGCCAATATTTCATAAACCACACCAAATGAGATATGCAGAACATATTAAGGCAAACAATGATTTGCAAACTGTAGCGGTTGAATTCATACAGGACACTAATCCAAAACTAGACAAGCCCTATTATGGTTAAGTACAGTGGTGGGAGTCAATTTTTTTTACTACCGGTTCTTTGGGTGAGGCTTGGTAGGTGTGGCATTGTTTGGTGGGCGTGGCTTGGTGGGTGTGGCAGGGGAAGGATACTGTAAAATCACCATTCCCTGCCCACTCCAGGGGAATGATACTGCAAAAATCTCTATTTCCTCCCAATCAGCTGAGACTCGGAAGGCAGAGAATAGGTGAGGGCGTGGCCAGCCAGAGGTGGTATTTACCGGTTCTCCGAACTACTCAAAATTTCCACTACTGGTTCTCCAGAACT
The DNA here is from genome assembly GCF_964273705.1 of Natrix helvetica. Lineage (NCBI taxonomy): Eukaryota > Metazoa > Chordata > Lepidosauria > Squamata > Natricidae > Natrix > Natrix helvetica. Next base: position 15,441,786 of record NC_138548.1, read on the forward strand.
GGTCAGAACCTGCTGAATACCACCTTTGGTTAAGTATGTTGTACAAACTCAGCCTCAATTACAGACTCTGTTATACTGTACACTAAAGCATAGTTTAATCATCAGAATAAAGGGACATAGTACATTGTACTAAGTTGTCACCTTTGCTGGGTTTGTATAATACAATTAGCTGATCACCCAGCGTTGCCTGGGTATTTATTTATCCTAATCCTGTATTAGCCAGGAAAAGCCCTGATTTCGGTGACAATTAGTCCCACCATCAAGGGACTTTCTATAATCAATGAGGCACATAGTGACATCTTTTGTGTATTCTATAAGCCATCTCAAATATCAACATGCTTCAGTAACAATGTCTTATGCTCCTTTCAAAAGCTAGCTTGAATATCTCTCTTTCCATGTCTGGATCTAATCTGCAATGAATGATCCTAGCATAGCCCCAGCACATAGAAAGATGCCTGAGTAGGAGATGTAATTGTGTCTGTTTGGGGAGGAAGGGAGGAAGGAAGGAAGGAAGGAAGGAAGGAAGGAAGGAAGGAAGGAAGGGAGGGAGGGAGGGAGGGAGGGAGGGAGGGAGGGAGGGAGGGAGAGGAGGGAGGGAGGGAAGGAAAGAAGGATATCTAAAGATGCCTGAGTAGGAGATGTAATTGTGTCTGTTTGGGAAGGAAGGAAGGAAGGAAGGAAGGAAGGAAGGAAGGAAGGAAGGAAGGAAGGAAGGAAGGAAGGAAGGAAGGAAGGAAGGAAGGAAGGAATTATTTGGTTTCAGAAGAGTCGGGATTTAGATTTTAAAAACTCCTTCTTTGGGCCACTAGAGGGAGCATGCTGCTTCTCTTTGACCTAACATTGTTAAGTACTGTATAAATGCTTAACTTTCAAAAATACTATAGGCGGTCCACAAGTTACAACAGCAATTGGGACAAGAATTGCCGTGCTAAGTCACAGATGCCAAGTGATGTAGTAAAACATATCATCATGTGAATGGGCCACATAGCAACAGGAGTTCTGGCAGTTCCAGTTGCCATTGTTCACAGCAAGGACTGTGTGGGTTGTTAGGTGAGGGCCTCGCTTGGCCACAGCTTTCGACTTCCTGTTGGCTTCCCCATTGACTTTGCTTGTGGGAAGTTGGCAGAGAAATCGCGATCGTGTGACCACGGCTCACTGTGATGTTATAATTGCGAGTTGGGTTCTGGGGACCTTGATCATAATCATTTAACCACACAGACAATGCAACAGCCAAACTCTAGGACCAGTCATAAGTCCCCCTTGTTCAGCACTGTTGCAACTCTGAATGGTTGCTGCACAAGTAGTCTTAACTATGGGACTACCTGTAGTAAAGTTTTTAATCTCCTTTACTAAAGTGGGTTTATTTGTTTCTCTTAAAGAAGCTTAATCTGCAGGAAGTTTTAGGTGTGCTATATTAATTTAAGACAGCAGTGCGCTTGTGCTTGCATGCAAAGCTCCATTTGACCACAGGTCATGCAAGTGGAGCTTTGTGCATGCATTGCTCATCGCTGCCACGGCCCGGTTTGAAACAAGACGCAGCCTGGCGATGGAAGACTCCTGCTGTAAAGTATTAGGGGCAGGCTTCAAAAATTTTAGCATGGGGCTCTCTGCCCGGTTGCTGGATGGGCATGGCGTAGTCAGCCACCAGCACCACGGCATGGGGGCGTTTGTGCCCTGCCCAGCCTCTAGAGGCTTTTCTCAAGCCTCCGGGAGGGTGAAAATGGCCTCCCCAGGCACCAGAGGCCCTTCCTGAACTTCCAGTAGGTCCGTTTTTCGCCCTCCCTGAGCCTCCGCCTGCACTCTGCACTTACCTGCAAAAGGGGCACGTGGGGACTCCTGGGAGGGAAGGGGAGGGTTGGGCGGGGCCAGCCAGGAATGGGATATGGGGGTTCTCCAAACTGCACAGAATCTTAGCTAGAGATTCTCCAAACCCCCTGCGAACTCCCAGCAGCCCACCCCTGATTATGGGACAGTATATAAGTGTATGTGCTTTTGCAAGTTCTACTTAGTAAAAGACAATCAGATGATCGTGGCTGCCATCTTGCCACATTTACCCCCATCCCCCCCCCCCAGTGGGCTATTTTTCATAGTGAAGCTCTGACCTATCTCTCTAAGACTAAGTCCAGCATACAGACATGAAAACATTGTACCTCCATTATAACAACCACAATCAAAGCACCAACCTTTTTTTCTATATGTGCATCACCATGCTTGGAAAAATGGCGGAGGCTTTGATTGCCTGATTGTGGCTGCCAACCATGATCTTATTTTGACCCCACTCCACGCCAGTGGATGTCCCTCTTTACCAGTATCTGCAAGCAGCGGTCGAAAAAGGCAAGATGGCGGTTGGGGCTGTGGGATGATGCTTCCACCCATTCGGGATGTGTCAAATGGTTGGGGCATTGCTTGTGCCGCTGTGGGAGTTATCTGGTGTTTCTGACTTTCCCCGTACAAGTAATCCTTGAATTCTGACCATAATTGAACCCAGTTGTGGGTTTCAAAATTTTTTAGAACCTCTTCTGTAGGCGTGGCCTGCTTTGTGGGAGTGGCTTGCCTGCCATGTGACCGGGTGGGAGTGGCTTGCCAGCCATGTGACTGGGTGGGCGTGGCCAACTTGTAAAATGTGGTAAAACTCACTTAACAACGCTCTTGCTTAGCAACCAAAATGTTGGCTCAGAAACTCTGGCATTTGAAGTGTGCAAGTGTTAAAGCTGTCAAGTTACAAGACCCTTGGACCCCTAACCCTTTAGAAAAAAAAAACCCAGGGGTGTTTAAACTTGAGAGCTTTAAGACTTGTGAACTTCAACTCCCAGAATTCCTCCTCTCACTCTTCATCTTGATGATGTGCAGACGGGTGGGGGGAGGGAGCTGGAACCGGTTCTAAACGGCACGGTAGATTTGTGGAACCTCTTCTATAGAAGAGGTTAGAACTGGCTGGAACCCACCCCTGATTGAACCCAAATTACAATCTTTAATCATGCTGGTCACCATGTGATGTGTGCCTGATTTTATGATCTTTTTTGCCGCGAATGCCACTGACCTAAAGCAAAGGCATTGTACCCAACGGGTGTTTTTTGCCAGAAATTTTTAAAAAATGGCCGTAAATCATAGTCATATGACCATGGGATGCTGCAAACAGCAGTATTTGTAGGTCAGTTGCCAAGTACCCAAATGAGATCATTGACTGGGGATGGGGGATGGGGGGGTGGCAGCCATCTGGGTCTTTAGTAGGCTGGGGGAAGTCTTAATTTTGAAAGGTCACTAAATGGCACGTCATAAATTGAGGACTATCTATAGCAGTGGTGGGTTCCAGATCCTGTTGGAACCAGTACGCTACGACGGGGCCAGGCATCCACCATGGGCATGCGCGCTGCGCATGCAAGCGCACCCACCACCCTGCGACATTCTTGCTGCTTGGCAGAGCGGCACGCAGGTGCCATAAGCTGCATACTTTTGCAAATGGCCCGGTTGGCTTAAATACAGGTAAGGAACAAGGGTGGGCGACTGGGCCCTCCAAAGCACCATTCCGGTACAGCAGCCACCGATATGCCCGTACCAGGGCGTACCGGCTTGAACCCACCACTGATCTGTGGCCACTAGGTGTTGTGTCCTGCGGAGGCACGGGAACACAGGACAAGCCCGGATTGGCCCAGACGCACCTGCCGGCTGGCGGAACAAATACATCCTTCTTATTGGTTCCCCGTCTGACAGCTACCATATAAATAGCTGTCAGACGGGGCTTGTTCTGTTCTGTTTTTACTTAGTTGGTTTTAATAAACTAGGCATTGTAGTATTATCTTGATTACAAAAGTAGATCTATTAGAGAATACACGGGAAGAGAAGAGAGAGACACACCTGTATCTAAGCTTCCTCTTGTTTGTTATTTGCCCAATCCCTATATGGAGCCTTTTGTTTTTTTTCTATTGGATTATTTTAACATGGTTGCAGATGGAGTTCTTTTTATACAATACAATACAATACAATACAATACAATACAATACAATACAACACAACACAATACAATACAATACCAGAGTTGGAAGGGACCTTGGAGGTCTTCTAGTCCAACCCCCTGCCTAGGCAAGAAACCCTATACCATTTCAGACAAATGGCTATCCAACATCTTCTTAAAGACTTCCACTGTTGGGGCATTCACAACGCCTGGAGGCAATTTCTGTTCCACTGATTAATTGTTCTAATACTTTATTATTCTTTGCAAATTTGTGGTTAGCTGCCCAGTTATATCTTTAAAATGGCCGGTCGTATACATTTTCTAACTAAATAATTAAGAGAGGGAAGCACACAAAAAAAGAGGTAGAGGACGAAAAAACAAATGTCCTTTTTTTCTGAAACACAAAGACTTGTTTAATTAGCAACAGGGCAGGTGAAAATCAGAAACAGGAAGGGGTTTAATTCTCATAATTGAGGCCTAGCGGTCAGAAGGGGCCTATGTGTGCAAATGTATTTTCCAACACGCATTCAGCCTTAATTCAGCCACCTGAGCTTAAACATAAAGTAACCGCAACACAAAGCCAAGGTGTGATTCTCTGAATGCTGCACGTTCCTTTCTTGTTTGTGTTCTCAGACTAGAAAGGTGTAGGTGTTAATTTGTCGGAGTCTCATGTTAGACATCTCAAGATTCTTCCCTAGAAAGTGGGGGGATTGAACTACTATTTAACTGCAGGTAGCCCCCATAGATTAGGTCTTAAATATAGTATACATCAGGGGTGCCAAACTCAAGGCCCGGATCCGGTCCACAAGGTGCTTAGATGTGGCCTGTGGGGTGAAATAGGGAAGGACTGCCCCACAGTGCCTCTGCCAGCAAAAATGGAGCTTGGGAGGGCCGTGTGCGGCCTTTGTGAGCTCTGTTTTTGCTGGCAGAGGATTGCAGGAGGATATCGCAGCCAAAAACGGAGCTACGCAGCCCATTTTCGCTGGAAGAGCACTCGGACCCCCAAGGCGCCCCCAACACTAGTGATGTCATGCTGATCATGCTCACCTTGGCCACACCCACCCCGGGCTCCCAAGGTCAAACACAACCCTAATGCGGTCCTCAATGAAATTGAGTTTGACACCCCGGTTTACACGAGGTCAATCCTTTCCTGAGGATTTGAACTGACAGAACTTGAAGCTTCTCATTTTTCTGACATAAATGAAACCAATGCTGTAGTGCCTCCTAGTGGTCAGTAGTGAATGTAACTATCATCAGTAATGAATACTGTATAACCATGTTAATATAAAGCATGGTTGACTAATTTCCTACAGAGGCTGTCATAAAATATTATGCACCCTGAAAGTTTTTTTTTAAATTTTATTATTTCTTTCCAAGAGGCCCTCAAGACAATTACCCAGAATAATAGAACGCTGGAAGAAAAATCCGCCCAGGAGAAATACGCTGAAAATAAAATGGAGGCAGGCTTAGAATAGAATAGAATAGAATAGAATAGAAGAGAAGAGAAGAGAAGAGAAGAGAAGAGAAGAGAAGAGAAGAGAAGGGACCTTGGAGGTCTTCTAGTCCAACACCCTGCCTAGGCAGGAAATCCTATACCATTTCCGACAAATGGCTATCCAACATCTCCTTAAAGACTTCCAGTGTTGGAGCATTCACAACTTCTGGAGGCAAGTTGTTCCACTGATTCATTGTTCTAACTGTCAGGAAATTTCTCCTCAGTTCTAAGTTGCCTCTCTCCTTGATTAGTTTCCACCCATTGCTTCTTGTTCTACCCTCAGGTCCCCTGGAGAATAACTTGACTCCCTTTTCTTTGTGGCAGCCCCTGAGATATTGGAACACTGCTATCATGTCTCCCTGAGTCCTTCTTTCTATTAAACTAGACATATCCAGTTCCTGCAACCGTTCTTCATATGTTTTAGCCTCCAGTCCCCTAATCATCTTTCTTGCTCTTCTCTGCACTCTTTCTAGAGTCTCCACATCTTTTCTACATCGTGGTGACCAAAACTGAATGCAGTATTCCAAGTGTGGCCTTACCAAGGCATTATAAAGTGGTATTAACACTTCACGTGATCTTGATTCTATCCCTCTGTTGATGCAGCCTAGGACTGTGTTGGCTTTTTTGGCAGCTGCTGCACAGGCTGCAAGAAAGGAAGTCTCTGTTTATTTGGTAGCCAGAAACTAGTGACAGCAGCATGTTACTGGGGTGGCTGACAACATAGCAATGAGAGTAGGTGGGTTTTTATACATTCGTTGGGGCTGTGTGATTGAGATGCCTATTCCTGTGTAAGAAAATGTCCTTTAATATTTTAATGGCTGGTTCCTATGGGGTCATGTAGCGGTCATGGCTGGCTCTACAGGCAAAGGGGGAAATGCAAATCCTAGGTGTTTTGTTTGTCTGAGCTAATCTTGTCAGTTGAGACTCCTTGCCTCTTGTGTTGCTTCTTTAGGGTTTCTGTCTGCCCTTTGCTTATGAATAGGTTGTCTCATTCTTTCTGAATGGATGCAAAATCTCCATTCCTAAAGACTGGCCTCTCCATGCTTCTGCTTGAGGCTGTTTTCCTATGGCAGGAAAAACTGGGGCTCCCAGAATTCCCCAGCTGGCTGCATTAGTGAATAAAGCACCAGGCTAGAAAACAGGAGACTGGGAGTTCTAGTCCCAATGTAGACATGAAAACTGCTTGGTAATTAAATCAGTCACTCTCTTTCACCTCAATTTACTTCGTAAGGGAAAATAGGCTGAGGAAGGAGCCTTTCTCACCTTGAGTTATTTATATAAAGAATAAAGGCGGGAGGCTTTTTAAAGAAAAGTATTTTAAAATCTGGCACTGCCTGCAGGTTCTGGGCTAGAGTGAATGATTAGACCCTCTGTGACTCTCTTTGTTGTGAAATTTAGGTTTTTTTCCCTCTAAAATTTGTTTTGGATTACAAATAGTCCTTGACTGACCGTTAAAAGTTACAACGACACTGAAAAAAGTGATTTATGATCATTTATTATGCCATGGTCACGTGATCAAAATTTGGGTTCTTGGCAATTGGTGTGTATTTATGACAGTTGCACTGTCCCAAGGTCATATAACCACAACTTTCCAGCTTCCGACAAGCAAAAGCAATGGGAGAAGCCAGATTTTGCTTAAGAAATTGCATTATCCATTTAGCAACAGCAGCAATTCCCTTAACAAAAAGGTTGTAAAATGGGGCATAACTCACTTAACAACTGCCATACTCAACAATAGAAATGTTGGGCTCGGTTGCCATAAAAAAAAAAAAGACTACCTCAATATATAGAAGTGTCTCTATTGTTTTTTTGTTGTGGTATCCTGTAATCTGTCCAGACTTGTACAGATTATAGTGGCCGATAAATTAATTAACTAAACTGCTTTTCTGTTTCCCACTAGCAAACAGAGAGAAAAGAAGAAGAACTAAAAACAATACACCAATAATAATACCCCAATACGATAACAGTATTGACCAATAGGGGTAGAAACCAAGATCTAGCATGCACACATCAATGTACTCTCCTAAAGACACACGTTTTTTACTTGCTTACGTGAATGGAAACTGATTAAAGATGAAATTCTGTATCTGTAATGGCAGATGTTCCATAAGAGATACCAACATTGAGAAGGGAATCTTTTCTGAGAGATTGGCTGACTCATAAATAATTTTAAATCGGAAAAAAAAAATCCTAAAGACACCCACCCCCAATTTACAGCAAAACAGAGTAAAAATATTTCAGAAATACCCCTAGCCTAAATGCTGGTATAATAATTCAAGCAGAGAACCATAATGACCGGTAGTGAAATGATTAGAATGTTTTGGAAACAGGATGAGTTGGGCATCCACTGAGGTAAAAAAAAAAAGTCAAGATGGCAGCCCTGAGTACACAAATGAAGCCCCACTCCTTTTTATGTACAGTGTGTCACAGAAACGCAATGCTAGGCTGCATTAGCAGAGGGATAGAATCAAGATGACGTGAAGTGTTAGTATCTCTTTGTAAGACCATCAGTAATGGCATTCTATTTCCTTCACTGCCAGTTCGGTAGCGGGAACGCACATACAATACAATAGTAGGGTTGGAAGAGATCTTGGAGGTCTTCTAGTCCAACCCCCTGCCTAGGCAGGAAACCCTATACCGTTTCAGACAAATAGCGATCCAACATCTTCTTAAAGACTTCCAGTGTTGGGGCATTCACAACTTCTGGAGGCAAGCTGTTCCACTGATTAATTGTTCTAACTGTCAGGAAATTTCTCCTCAGTTCTAGGTTGCTTCTCTCCTTGATTAGTTTCCACTCATTGCTTCTTGTCCTACCCTCAGGTGGCTTGGAGAATAGTTTGACTCCCTCTTCTTTGTGGCAACCCCTGAGATATTGGAACACTGACATCATGTCTCCCCTAGTCCTTCTTTCTCTTAAGCTAAACATACATGCATGTGAAGAAGTCATCTTGATGACGTCTTGATAGATGGACAGAGCCTCACGCCACCGCCACTACCAGTTTGCCCGAACTGGTGCAAACTGGCAGCATACCACCTCTGAAGACCATACTTGGATTACTGCATCCAGTTTTGGTCACCACAATAGGAAAAAAAATGCCGAAACTCTGGAAAAAGGACAAAGAAGAGCAATAAAAATGACGACTGGGCTGGAGGCTAAAGCATATGAAGAACAGTTGCAGGAATCGGGTTTGTCTACTCTAGTGAAAAGGAGGAGGAGGAGACCATGGTAGCAGCATTGCAATGTTTGAGGGGCTGCCAGAAAGAAGAGGGGGTCAACCTATTTCCCAAAGCACCAGAAGACAAGAAGCAATGGAAACTAATCAAGAAGAGAAGCAACCTAGAACTAAGGAGGAATTTCCTGACAGTGACAACAATTAACAAGTGGAAAGGCTTGCCTTCAGAAGTTGTGGTTGCTCCAACACTGGATGTTTTTAAGAAGAAATTGGACAACCATTTGTCTGAAATAGTATAGGGCAGTGATGGCGAACCTATGGCACGCGTGCCACAGGTGGCACGCGGAGCCATTTGTCAGGGCATGCGTGCGCTGGCCAGCTGAGTTCACCATTTTTAAAAGCCATTTTTTCGCCCTCCCCAGGCTCCAGAGGCTTTATAGGAGCCTGGGGAGGGCGAAAAGAGCCTCCCCCGCCCCCCCGGAGGCCCTCCGGAGGCTTCAGGGACCATCTGGGGGCTTCCCTGAAGCCTTTGGAATGCTTAAAATGACACTCCGAGCAAACTAGAAGTGACTTCCGGTTTGCTCGGAGGGTCGTTTTGAGCTCTCCGAAGGCTTCAGGGAAGCCTCCGGACGGTCCCTGAAACCTTCGGAACGCTTAAAACGACCCTCCGAGCAAACCGGAAGTGACTTTAAACGCTCCGAAGGCATCAGGGAAGCCTCCGGACAATCCCTGGAGCCTTCAGAGGGCCTCCAGGGGGGGCGGGGGAGGCTCTTTTCACCCTTCCCAGGCTCCTATAAAGCCTCTGGAGCCTGGGGAGGATGAAAAAAGAATGTAAAAATGGGGGGTCGCGCATGTTATGCGCACTGGGGGGGTTGCGCATTGCATTATGGGTGCGGTACGCCCGCACACATGACCCTCCTGCGCTCCCCCCACTTGTGGCATGCGAGCCAAAAAAGGTTCGCCATCGCTGGTATAGAGCAGGGGGTTGGACTAGAAGACCTCCAAGGTCCCTTCCAACTCTGTTATTCTGTTACCTCATGGCCACCAACTAAATATTTATTTTGTCTCTCCCTTTGGATGCCTCTGAGCCGAGAACAATTCCCAGAACTCAACTGGGAAAGGGCGCACGCCTGCCAATTTTTTTTCCCCAAGTGAACATTTATTACATTCCATTTCTGCATCTGCCTGTAAATATTTTTTAGACATTTGCATAAACATTCATATACTTTGTCCTCAGCATAAAAGTTTGTGGTTATTTTTGTACACTTTTCGCTTATTACATACAAGTCTGCATCCCTGGATTAACCATGAAGCAAAATAAGCAGAAGTTTAAGGCACCAAGGGAAGGGCGGGCACCACAAAAGGTTTTTCTTTAAGGCTACCATGGGCTTAACTCTTTCAGGGCCACAATCAACTTAGTTTCCAGCACTTACTGAGTCTTAAAGGTCTTGTCATCTGAACAATGGAAGAGCTAAGTAGTGAATAGGGTATCAATTGATCTTAATCCAGCCAGCATGTTGCAAGCAATTTCCATTAACCTGCACCAAGGGTGTCAACTTGATTTCATCGATGTCACTCATGTCAGGGGCATCTGTGGTGGCTTGAGAGCTCTGCTTGGGAGGGCTGTGCATTTTTACTGGCAGAGGTACTTTGGCAAACAGTCCTTTGCTGTTTCCAGGGCAGCCCCCCAGGCCAGGTCTAAGCATCCCGCAGGCCAGATCTGGCCCCCAGGCCTTGAGTTTGACACCCCGGATCTACACCTTTTTATACTCAAGTTTTCCTGCATGTAGAAATCTTCACAAGCCTTTTTTACCTGACACATAAATTCTGGTGAGCCTATTTTAACATAGGGGCGTAATGGCCTAGCAGTAAAGATGCTGGAGTAATTGACCAGAAGGTCAACAGTTTGAGACCAAAGCACTGTGTGATGGGTTGAGTTCCTGTTCTTGCCCCAGCTCCTGCCAACCTAGCAGTTTGAAAGCATGAAAATGCGAGTAGATAAACAGGTACCACTGCAGTAGGAAGGCAACAGTATCCTGTACGCTTTGGCATATAGTCATGCCGGCCATATGACCCTGGAAGCTGTTACGGACAGCACTGGCTCCCTCAGCTAGGAAACAGAGATGACCACTGCCCTCTAGAGTTGGACACAACTGGACAGGGGAAAGCTTTTCTGTTGTTGTTTTTTTAAGCCTATTTTAAAATAGGCCATATTTGGAGATTCTCAGAGCAAGCCATTACAATGGCATTCTGCCTCATGCCTTACTCTGAAAAATGCAAGATAGATCAGTGGTTCTCAACCCTTTGGGCCACAGACGCCTGGAAGACTGCAATGTCATCACAGGGGGTCCACGAAGGCTTGAGGAAATGTTGTCCCGAAGCTACTTTTTCAAGGGGCAACTGGACTTTCTGGTTTTTCTTCGAAGACGTTTTGCGTCTCATCCAAGAAGCTTCTTCAGCTCTTACTGAATGGTGGGAAATGGAAAACCATCTAATCAGAGCTGAAGAAGCTTCTTGGATGAGAAGCGAAACATCTTCAAAGAAAAAACAGAAAGTCCAGTTGCCTCTTGAAAAAGCACCTTTGGACAACCATGACCTGGATGACTGAGAATCTCCATAGACATTTGAAGAAATGTTATGATTTAAATCTTGAGTTAAGTCTTGGGGATGCGTGGCCATGGCCCGTGTGTCAGCGTTCCAAATAGCATCCAAAATTAAATCAGAGTCCAAGGCAAAGTATTGCTCAAAGTTCCAATTTATTAAGAGAGCCACGTTGGCACATCTGGTGTTAGATTGGGTAATGGATAGGCACACACAGGCTCAACGGTAACAACAGCTCTTTATTAAGTACAACAAGTGAGAACAATCCAGCGAAGGTTGAGTCTGACAGCAGCCCTTTTATAGGGAGCTGCCAGACCCTTCGACCAATAGGATTAAACCTCTGTTCCCGCCGGAACAGAGGACCTGGGTGGAAACCACTGTAGTTAGAGCAAGTATCTAACATCTGGGAAAACCCAAATCTGAAGCTTCTCGGTTTTCCCCACCCAGGTTAAAGTTCATGATCTTGCCCCCACACCCACAAGTCCATCACATGGTCCAATCTCCCACTGCCATGCTGGCAGTTCCACCCATCAAGTTCCGGTCAGGTGCAGAGGTGCCAAGACAAAGGATGACCTTGGCATTCTAGAAAGGAATTTTATTTTGGCTACTCCGTACCAATTCCCCACTATGGAAACAGCATAGTAGAATAATAGAAAGTGTGGCAGGCCAAAGATCCAAAAGAACCATGGCTGCAGATCTGACACCGTGGCCGCAAACAATATTTCAAGGGGATCCGTGGTGAAGAAAAAGTTGAGAATCGCTGAGATAGGTTGCTTATTGCAGTGTTTCCCAACCTTGGCGACTTTAAGTCCTGTGGACTTCAACTCCCAGAATCCCCCAGCCAGCATAGCTTATTGGCTTACTGGCTTATTGGTATACCAAGCCAAGCCTCACCCATCTCTACCTATAGGCACCCCTAAAATACTTCCCATAATCCTGGCGCCCAACGCAGCAGTGGCTCTTGGCGTGCTTCAAAATCAAGAGGATTTTCAAGTACAAACCCAGCTGGAAGCCCAGCAGTGTTAGGTGAGGCCCGGATTCGCATCTCGCTACGCGTAGCAACTGTTCAAAGAGAATTTGATGAGTGGGTGGGAATCTTGGCCACCACCCATGCAGGGAGGGGATATTTGTTTCCTTCCTTTCATACAATTCATGCTGTGTTGGCCTGACTCCTGGCTCCTCCAGTGCGCAAACATAAAAAAAGACATTGAACCCAAGCACCCAGCTTTCCACCGCAGAATCCGACCTAAGGTTTGGTCCAGGAAGGTTCTTGTCTCTTGGAACAGAACGTTGGCACAGGGCCTGGCAATCCGAACTTAGCACCCTCCCTTCTTTATATATTCATCTGAAGGAAACGGAACCTGACGCCCATGGGTTTCCTTTCCTGAACTACATTTAGATGAACTCTCACTGAGTTACAATTGCTCCTTCCCTCCAGTTTTGGGGGTGGCAAATTTAGTGGGTCTGGGGATTTTTTTTTTTTAAAGGCCAATGGAGAGTTAGAGCAATTTGGTTTAGAGCAGTGTTTCTCAACCTTGGCCACTTGAAGATGGGTGGACTTCAACTCCCAGAATTCCCCATGCTGGCTGGAGAACTCTGGGAATTGAAGTCCCCACATCTTCAAGCGGCCAAAGTTCAGAGACACTGGTTTAGAAGATGATTCAAAAGCTCTGTCCTTCTTTATTTCTCCTACCACTGAGTAGTGATAGCATCCCTCTAGCACAGGGGTCAGCAACCCGTGGCTCTGGAGCATTGGTGGGTTTCAAAAATTTTTAGAACCTCTTCTGTAGGTGTGGTCTGCTTTATGGGAGTGGCTTGCCAGCCATGTGACTGGGTGGGCATGGCCAACTTGTAAAATGTGATGAAACTCACTTAACAACGCTCTTGTTTAGCAACCAAAATGTTGGCTCAGGAACTCTGGCATTTGAAGCACGCAAGTCTTAAAGCTGTCAAGTTACAAGACCCTTGCACCCCTAACCCTTTAGAAAAAAAAAACCCCAGGGGTGTTCAAACTTGACAGCTTTAAGACTTGTGGACTTCAACTCCCAGAATTCCTCCTCCAGTCATGTTGGCTCAGGAACTCTGGCATTGAAGTGTGCAAGTCTTAAAGCTGTCAAGTTACAAGACCCTTGCTCCCCTAACCCTTTAGAAAAAAACCCACAGGAGTGTTCAAACTTGGCAGCTTTAAGACTTGTGGACTTCAACTCCCAGAATTCCTCCTCTCGCTCTTCATCTTGATGATGTGCAGACGGGGGGGGGAGGGAATTGCTTCTAAACGGCACTGTAGATTTGTGGAACCTCTTCTATAGAAGAGCTTAGAACTGGCAGGAGCCCACCCCTGCTCTGGAGCCACAGATGGCTCTTTCAGCCCTCTGCTGTGGCTCCCTGTAGCTGGTCGGCTCCACAATTGATAGGGCTTTTGGTTAGGACAGATAGAGGAAAATGGATGTCGCTCTAGGAGGAGACTCTATGGGGGGGGGAGGGGGAACCAGACTTCCGGTCGGCTCTAGAATTGAGCAGGGGGCTTCCAGTTAGGACCTTTGTGGCTCTTTGAGTGTTTAAGGTTGCCGACCCCTGCTGTAGCAGGTAAAAATTGTCAAGTTTCTTTCTTTTTTTCTTTCCCCCAGCACCTCCTCTAGTAGTAACGCCACATTTAGAGCATTTCCACCAGGGAAATGGGGGGCATATAAATTTAATAAATAAATAAATAACACATCTTTCAAAAGCTGTCTCTCTCTCCAAATCTTGGGTTTTACTCTCCGAAACTGTGCCAAACGACGCAGAAGAAAATACAGGTAGCCTTCAACTTAACAACCATTTCTTTAGCGGACCAAAATTACAGTGGCACTGAAATGTATGACCAGTCCTCACGCTTACGACGCTTACGCTTGCATCCCTTCGGTCATGCCATCAAAATTCGGGTGGTTGGTGGCAGTTGTATTTAGAACACTTGTAGCATCCTGGGGGGGTCATGTGTTCACCATTTGCGACAGGGGTGACGTCCACTTACCTTTGCTGCTGGTTCAGTAGCAATGTGAGCGCACACGCGGGCCTGTAAAAGTAAGTGAACAGTGGGGGGGGGAAATCCGTTGTGCCATGTGACTGAGATTAGCTAAAAAGCAGGAAACCGTGCTTCCTAGCTAATATAAATCACGCATCACAGCTGATTGTCAGAATAACTGGTTCGCCCGAAGTGGTTTCTTTTTTTTTTTTACTACTTGTTCAGGTGAACGGTACAAACCCGTAGCATTTCACCCCTGATTTGCAACCTTCCCAGCCAGCTTCCAACAAGCAAAGTCAAGGGAAGCTGGATTTGCTTGACTCTGTGATTCACTGAACAACTGTATTAAAAAGAAAAAAAGGTTTATAAAAGTGGGCACAACGCATTTAATAACTGCTTAGCTTAGCAATGGAAATTCAATACAATACAATACAATAGTAGAGTTGGAAGGGACCTTGGAGGTCTTCTAGTCCAACCCACTGCCTAGGTAGGAAACCCTATAACGTTTCAGACAAATGGTTATCCAACATCATCTTAAAAACTTCCAGTGTTGGAGCATTCACAACTTCTGGAGGCAACTTCTGTTCCACTGATTTAATTGTTCTAACTGTCAGGAAGTTTCTCCTCAGTTCTAAGTTGCTTCTCTCCTTGATTAGTTTCCACCCATTGCTTCTTGTTCTACCCTCAGGCGCCTTGGAGAATAGCTTGACTCCCTCTTCTTTGTGGCAACCCCTGAGATATTGGAACAATGCTATCATGTCTCCCCTAGTCCTTCTTTCTCTTAAGCTAAACATACCCAGTTCCTGCAACCGTTCTTCATATGTTTTAGTCTCCAGTCCCCTCATTATCTTTGTTGCTCTTCTCTGCACTCTTTCTAGAGTCTCCACATCTTTTCTACATCGTGGTGACCAAAACTGAATGCAGTATTCCAAGTGTGGCCTTACCAAGGCATTATAAAGTGGTATTAACACATTCTGGTCCCAATTGTGGTCATTAATTGAGGACTACCTGGAATTGCTTTAATTTATTGGCCATACTTTTTTTCCTCCCTTTTCATGATCCTTTAATCTCTTTACTCAGGATGGAGTCTGGGTGACTGAATGGAGCTAAACATTTAATTGTTTTTTTATAAAAGGGAGGGAAGGAAAGAAGGGGAAGGAAAGAAGGAAATGAATTAAGCTGCTGTAAGGATAAAGACATGGGCTTAATGTGTTCAGTTAGCACAGCAATATTGGTTTGTTACCCAGCTTTGGGTGTAATGCAGAGATGGGTTCCTACCGGTTTGCACAGGTTCGACCGAGTAGGTAGTAACTTGGCCGGACATGCGCCAGAACCGGTTCTATGCTCTGCAGCATCATCTTGATTTTCTGTTCTGCACATGCACAGAACAATCATCATTGGAAAAAAAGTAATTTTTTTCCCTTTTCTAATGTTGTGAGCATGTGCAGACCTTTTAAAGTGCAAATGCACATCTTAAAAAGTGTGCGTGCGAGCAAAGCGAGCATGCGCAAAAATGTTTGCGCACTGAACTGGTAGTAATGCTGGCAGGAACCGACCCCTGGTGTAATACATTGCGTGAACTCAACCCCCCCAAAACAGGTGGAGACTAAAGTCTGCAGAACTCTACAATTTATTCCTTCTTGAAAATGTTTGAAATGTTTAGTTCCTCCAAGAGTCCTTGTTGTGTCTGTGCATGTATCCAGCCCTCCCTGCACAAAGGAAAGGATCCAGTACGGGTGGTCCTCGACTTACAACAATTTATTTAGTGACCATTCAAAGTTACGATGACACTGTAAAAAGTGACTTATGACTTGTTTTTCACACATGCGACCGTTGCAACATCCCCATGGTCACATGATCAAAATTCAGACACTTGGCAACTGACTCATATCTATGACCGTTGCAGTATCCTGAGGTCTTGTGACCACCTTTTGCAACCTTCTGATAAGCAAAGTCAATAGGGAAGCCAGATTCATTTAACCGTATTAGTAGCTTAAGAACTGCAGTGATTCACTTAACAACTGTGACAAGAAAAGTCATAAAATGGGACAAAACTCACTTAACAAATGCCTCAGCAACAGAAGTTTTGGGCTAAATTGCGGTCGTAAGTCAAGGACTACCAGTATAGACTCACTGAACTGTTTCAAAACTGTATACAAAAATCCTTCATTAGAATTGAAAAATCAATTCTATTGATTTTAATTTGCATTCAATGCATCGTTCAGCAATTCTGCCTTCCCTGCCAGGTGCTAAATGATTCCGTGCAAAAGGCAAAACACACAAAGTCAAGAATGGGCATTGTCTAGTTGTCCATTGTTGCTTCCAAAATCTGGAATTCAGAGATAGGTTGCTTTTTCCCCGTGCCAGCTCCACATGACTGCTGTGAATAAACCAACTTTCACGGACCACAGGGAAGCTGAGCCAGAGACACATGGAGGATTTCATAACGTGCGGTAGGCACACTCACAAAATGACTGCCGTGGGAGACTTGTTCCCATTTGTCAAAAGGTGAAAGGATGTTCTTGGCTATCTTAGTTAGACTTTCATTTCTCCAAAATTCAACTGCTGCAAATAATAAGACCAGTATTTCTCAATCTTGGCAACTTTAAGATGTGGGAACCTTAACTCCCAGAATTCCCCAGCCAACACGGGGAATCTTAAAGTTGCCAAGTTTTGAGATACACTGGATTAGACACTCGTGCAGTGATGGCAAACTTATGACACGTGTGTCAAAGGTGACACACCCCAACATTTGGGGTGACTGACATGCCAGTGTTCACCAACACCCGTAACAATTATTCTCAAAAGCACACCCTGTTTGTGAACATTTTGTCGGAGGCTGCAGAGGCCATACAACAATGGGGTATGGTCTCATATGGCCACCAGAGCCTCTAAACATCATGCAAATATATGGGTTGTGCTTTCACACACTTTTCAAAGGCTGTATAGGCTACAGAAAAGCATTCTTGCCTTCCAGCGAGATGGGTGGCAAACAAATTTAATTTTGGTCATCATCTACCGTTTTGTGTGAATCTTGGCTACTTCCTGGATCAACACGCTCCATACACCTCTGTCTCACACCGCTTCCTTCAGATCTGCTGTGGTCATCCTGGTGTCATCCTCTATGGTGTCCAGCCAACAGGTACTAGGGCTATCCTTTCTCCTTTTTCCACTGATCACTCCCAGCATGATTGACTTTTCAAATGAGTTCACTCACGCACGACATGGCCAAAGTATGATAGCCTTTGTTTGGCGATCTTGGCTTCGAATGATAATTTTGGTGAGGTGCAATCCAGGACTTTGTTTGTAATTATTGCAGTCCATGGGATGTATAATAGTCGCCCCCTGGCACCACAATTTGAAGGCGTCCACTCTTCTCTTATCAGCCTAATATCAGGATTCCGAGTAACACCCCCAACGAAAGACGACTCCGAGGCTTGAGTTTCCTCAAAGTTCCATTTTATTAGAGATGTCATATTGGCACATCTGGGAAAACCCGAATCTGAAAGCTTCCAGGTGTTCCCCACCCAAAAGAAAGTCCAAGTCCCTGCCCAGCACCCACATGTCCATCACATGGCCCAATCAGGCACCATCCAAAAGTGGAGATGCCTCCCAGTCACATCATCACAGCTGCAGGACAGGGTGTCCTTGACTCTCTGAGAAAAGAATGTTATTTTGACTATACATCACCCCTACTCGATATAACCCCCCTCCCATTTTCCCACTGTAGAAAATGTGGCAGGCCTGAAGGCCCAATGTATAAGGTGGCTTCCAGGTCTGACACCTTTTTCAGAGTCCAAATTTCGCAGCCCGAAGTAACAATGGTTCATTTAGTCACCATTCAAAGTTAACAGTTGCACTGAAAAAAGTGAGACTTTCCAGAGTCTCAACATCTTTTTTATATTGCGGGGATCGAAACTCTGTATGTGGTATTCCAAGTGGGGTCTTACCAAGGGGCCTTATAAAACAGTACCGTGTTTTCCCAGGGTCTTATTTTCTTTTGTTCCCCCAAAATAAGCTCCTGGCCTTATTTTTGGGGAGGCCTTATTATCTTTGAAGGTGCAGGAGATGGCGAGTGTGATCACCTTATGGCTGCTGCTATGTTGCAATATTTTCAAGGAGTGCTTATTATCTGGGGAGGTCTTATTTTCAAGGAAACCCTTCAGGTGACCTTGATTCTATCCCTCTGTTAATGCTAGGCTAGGATTGTGTTGGGTTTTGTTGTTGTCGGTTTTTAGAGTGGCCGCAGCACATTGTTAGCTCATATTTACAATACAATGCAATGCAATGCAATGCAGTGCAGTGCAGTGCAGTGCAGTGCAATACAATACAATACAATACAATACAATACAATACAATACAATACCAGAGTTGGAAGGGACTTTGGAGGTCTTCTAGTCCAACCCCCTGCCTAGGCAGGAAGCCCTATACCGTTTCAGACAAATGGCTATCAAACATCTTCTTAAAGACTTCCAGTGTTGGGGCATTCACAACTTCTGGAGGCAAGCTGTTCCACTGATTAATTGTTCTAACTGTCAGGAAATTTCTCCTCAGTTCTAAGTTGCTTCTCTCCTTGATTAGTTTCCACCCATTGCTTCTTGTTCTACACTCAGGTGCTTTGGAGAATAGTTTGACTCCCTCTTCTTTGTGGCAGCCCCTGAGATATTGGAACACTACTATCATGTCTCCCCTAATCCTTCTTTTCATTAAACTAGACATTACCCAGTTCCTGCAACCGTTCCTCATATGTTTTAGTCTCCAGTCCCCTAATCATCTTTTTAACATCGTGGCGAACAAAACTGAATGTAGTATTCCAAGTGTGGCCTTACCAAGGCCTTATAAAGTGGTATTAACAATACAATACAATAGTAGAGTTGGAAAGGTCCTTGGAGGTCTTCTAGTCCAACCCCCTGCCTAGGCAGGAGACCCCTATACCGTTTCAGACAAATGGCTATCCAACATCTTCTTAAAGACTTCCAGTGTTGGGGCATTCACAACCTCTGGAGGCAACTTCTGTTCCACTGATTAATTGTTCTGTCGGAAAATTTCTCCTCAGTTTCTCCTCGAGTCCTAATGGACAATCATTTAAGTGATTGTCCATTAGGACTCGAAGATCCCTCTCTCAGTTACTGCTATTGAGCCAGGTTTCACCTAATCTGTACCTGTACATTTGATTTTTCTTGCCGAAGTGTAAAACCTTACTTTTCTTTGTATTTTCTATTATATTTTGTTAGATAGGACCCAGTGTTTAAATCTGTCAAGATCTGGCTCATGAAGCTATCTCCTGGGGTGTCCATCATCAAGAGACTTTGAGTTCTAGTCCTACCTTAGGTATGAAAGGTGACGGAGTGGCTTTGGGCCAATTGCCATGAGACTGAGAGATCAAGTTTTGGACCAGTCACTCTCTCTCGCTCAGCCTAACCCACCTCACAGGGTTGTGGTGGTGGTGGAGAAAATAGGAAGATGAATGTGTATTGAATATGTCCGCCACCTTGTGTTATTCATAAAAAATAATAAAAGTGGGCTATAAACAAACAAACAAATAGCAGACCAGTTCAAGCTGCCAAAAAAGCCAACACAGTTCTAGGCTGCATAAACAGAGGGGTAGAATCAAGATCACGTGAAGTGTTAATACCACTTTATAATGCCTTGGTAAGGCCACACTTGGAATACGGCATTCAGTTTTGGTCACCACGATGTAAAAAAGATGTTGAGACTCTGGAAAGAGTGCAGAGAAGAGCAACAAAGGTGATTAGGGGACTGGAGACTAAAACATATGAAGAACGGTTGCAGGAACTAGGTATGTCTAGCTTAAGAGAAGGAAGGACTAGGGGAGACATGATAGCAGTCTTCCAATATCTCAGGGGCTGCCACAAAGAAGAGGGAGTCAAGCTATTCTCCAAGGCACCTGAGGGTAGAACAAGAAGCAATGGGTGGAAACTAATCAAGGAGAGAAGCAACTTAGAACTGAGGAGAAACTTCCTGACAGTGAGAACAATTAATCAGTGGAACAGCTTGTCTCCAGAAGTTGTGAATGCCCCAACACTGGAAGTCTTTAAGAAGATGTTAGATAGCCATCTGTCTGAAACGGTATAGGGTTTCCTGCCTAGGCAGGGGGTTGGAGTAGAAGACCTCCAAGGTCCCTTCCAACTCTACTATTGTATTGTATTGTAAGTAATAAATCAAGCCATGAATTTGAAGCATGTTCAGGAACTGCTGACAGGTAGTCCTTGACTTACGACAAGTGAGCCCAAAATTTCTGTTGCTCAGTGAGGCATTTGTTAATTGAGTTTTGCCCCTATTTTATGATTTTTTCTTACCACAATTGTTAAGTGAATCACTGCTGTTGCTAATTTAGCAACAAGCTTGTTAAGTGAATCAGGTTTCCCCGTGGACTTTGCTTGTCAGAAGGTCGCAAAAGGTGGTCACTCTGGGACACTGCAACTGTCATAAGTATGAGTCAATTGCCAAGGGTCTGAATTCTGATCATGTGACCATGGGGTGGCCGTAACAGTCATAAGTGTGAAAAATGGCCATACATCACTTTTTTCCATGCTGTTGCAATTTTGAACAGTCACTAAATGAACTGTTGTAAGTTGAGGACTACCTGGATTTGTTTCTAAACTTGGAGGCTTCATTGACGAAAAAAGGAGACACAGATTTGTCAGTTTTGTTAAGAATTGTCATGTTATACAAACATAAACACTAGGTAAATTCTTTTATATTGTAAAAATATTTAAAATGAGACAATGATTGCATAAAGATATGTTGTTGTTAAGCAGACAATCAGGAATGTAAGAGAATTAAGCTTATTGAAAAGAAAGAAATATTAATCGTAACTGAACATATGCTGCACAATGAAAGTGAGGGTTTTGGCTATATTGGATGGGAAAATTGGGATTGTATATGTAATTGAAAATACGGATGTAAAAGCACTTGTAACCAAACGACATGCTACATGTAATGGATGAAAATTTTTTAATGTTGTCTTTTATGTTCAAAAATAAAAAAAACATGTGGAAAAAAAAGAATTGTTATTCTTAATTGGAACGAATAGAAAACAACAATGGGGGAGAAAAGATTAGAAATGTCACTGAATTATGTGGTTTCATATCAGAAGATCATCATACCCAAAAGTCCCTACCCACCTTTTGTTCCACTATGTTATTCCCCCCACCCAATATGAATTATTTTTTTCTGTGATGACTTTTAAGTGACTTGGGTGGAAAAAAGGGGCATCATTTCTCCCCTCTTCTCGTAATTTATTCATTCACTAGCTGATAACACGGTGTTGCCCGAGTATTTATTTATAGGGGGAAAATGTCCGGACCAAATGTAATTTCTAAAGTTGGATTTTCCCCATTACCAGAGGGAGCCCCCTTGTGGAGTACTGTGAAGCTGTTACCATGGCAACTCTACTGCGCTGCACAGTAGAAGCCATTTAAAGGCACAACAGGCTGTTGTGCATCTTAACAGAACACACACACCGAGGGGTTTTAGGGGTGTCGTACCCCCCACAGTATTATTTTCCAGAGAGTAAATCATTTGCATATCAAGTTTGGTTGAAATTGTGTTCCAGAGTTATGGTGGAACATACACACACACACGCGCTTTTATATATGTAGAAGAGAAGAAAGAAAAAGAAGGAAGAAAGAAGAAGAAGAAGGAAGGAAGGAAGGAAGGAAGGAAGGAAGGAAGGAAGGAAGGGGAGGAAGAGGAGGAGGAGGAGAAGGAGAAGGAGAAGGAGAAGAAGAAGTAGTAGTGAAGAAGAAGAAGAAGAAGAAGAAGAAGAAGAAGAAGGAGGAGGAGGAGGAGGAGGAGGAGGAGGAGGAGGAGGAGGAGGAGGAGAAGATGATTTACAGTATATCACGAGTACAGCCCCTCACATTTTGTAAATATTTAAGTATATCTTTTCATGTGACAACAATGAAGAAATGACACTTGGCTACAATGTAAAGTAGTGGGTATACAGATTGCATAACCGTGTAAATGTGCTGTCCCCTCAAAATAACGCAACACAAAAGCATTAATGTCTAAACTGCTCGCAACAAAAGTGAGTACACCCCTAAGTGATAATACTAATTTCTGTGATATACTGTATAGGCCGCTGGTCAGCAAAGCAACGCTGTGGCTTACGATTAAAATCATAAATATGACAGTTTTAAAAATATTTACTTACCTTAATATTTTAAAAATTATTTAAATTACTTATGGACTGCAGTGATCCATGCCAAATAATAGGGCAGATGGAACTCATTGTCACAAGAAGTGACATTAAAATGACAACTGTGTGTAAAAGTGGGAACAGTGCAGGGAAAGGGAATATTTGCTGGGCACCCTCTACTAAATGGGCTTATTGCTCTTAACCTTTAAATGGATTTTTTTTTTTTAGCAGAATTGGCCCCATTGGTATGTTGAAGCAAAGAAGCACTAAGAATCTTGCAGCTTCATTAAAACTTACCCTGGTTTATAATAGCAGATAAGCTCCACTTCCAAAGGCTAAGCAATCCTTGTTACAGCTACTTGTGAATTTATTTTGAAGCGTTTTTTGAAGGTTGCCATTAAAAAAAACAAAAAACACCAGACTTTCTTTGGAGGGGCAGTTGAAATAACTTGTCCTGATCCTTTTTTTTTTTTCACGGTGACTTGATCCTATCACAGCAAAAAAGACCTGCCTTTAGATGGCGTCAGTAGAGGAGGAGGAGGAGTTATTTTGGGGGGAAAGGCAAGAGTGGTTGAATTTCTCTCTCTCCCCCCCCCCCCCTTCTTCTTCTTCTAATTTAGCCTGGCAAGAGTTTCCTCTTTTTTTTTTTTTTGAAAGAGCAACCTATTGCATCCCACACTCCTTGCTAACCTCTCTCAGAGACCTTTTTGCATTTGGAAAAGAGCCTTCCTCCACACTCCCTTTAATCCGTTAGCTTGAGAGCTGCCTGCATTTCTTTCCTTTTTTTAAGAAAAAAAAAACCCTCTCCTTCTTTCTTTCTCTCTCTCTCTCTCCTTTTCTTTTTCTTCCCCACCTCCTCCAGCTGTGGCTTAGGAAAAAGCCTTGCTCTCAAGTCTGGAGCACTTTCTTGACAAGAGGAGGAAAAAAAACAAAACACGAATTTGGGGGCAGCCAAGAGAGAAAATAAAACACAACCCACTTTCACAAAAAGGGTAAGCAAAATTACTTCTTTCTCTCTGCTCCAAACTCCCCCCCCCACCTCTCACCCCCTTTCTCCAGCCCTGGCTGGCCCCTTGAATTTTGCCATCCCAGCAAAGGCTCAAAACCCCGCGCCAGGACTGGGGACTGCCATGCTACCGAGCCGGTGGGGCTGAGCGCGGCTTGCCAAGGGGTTTGCTCCAGCTGAGAGCGGTAAGGTCCTGAAATCGGGCAGGATTCCTCTCACCTTCTGGGCGGGAAGGGGGGGGAAGCATGAGGAGCGGGGTGAGGGGGGGGAGGCAATGCTTGCCAGATGTTCCCAAAGCTTCACACGTATGCAGAAAACGGCCTGTCATTGTTTCTCGTGATTGGGCTGCTGCTGCTTTCGCCATAGTCCTCGACCATCTGGTTGCAAAGTTGCAGTTTCCATCTCCCTCGAGACATTTGATTTTTTCTTCTTCTTCTTTTGGGTCTGCTTTTAATTACCTGTCTTGTGTGGCAGCCTGTCAGCCGGTGTGGAATTATATGTCTGCCTTTCCTTGCCCTGCCCTGCCCTCCCGACTAGACAGACCGCTTCTCTGTCTGTCTCTATCTCTTATCTCTCTCCGCTTTTTTTTATTTTTCGGTTTGTATGGCAATCTCTCTCTCTTTTTCTTTTTCTTTTCCTGGATGGTTTTGCAAAAGACCCCTCCTGGAACAACCCATTAACGGTGGTGCTAATTTTGCAAGAGCCGCTGGAGAGCTGGCACCGCATCTGCAAATCATATCTTCTTCAGATTTAGATCCTGGAAAACATCTGAACCACCCCCCCTCCCGCACCCCTCCCCAATCTAAAATAAAAAAAATTTAAAACCCCAAAGCACCACCCATTTAATTAATCCCTTGGAACATATTCTTTTAATATATTCAAGTAAACATTTGTCAAGATGGAAAGCCCAGAGTTTACATCTCATGGATTAGAAGTGCAAATAACAAGAGCTTAATAAAAGAGGTTTTAGCCTTCAAAACAAGTTGGAATTGGATCAAGATTAGAATCCAGATGTTTGGGAGCTCATGCTCTGGGGGAATTTGCATACCTTCTGCTCCTTTAATAGATGTGCAAAAGCAGAAGTGAAACAGAATGACAAAGTTGAAAGATAACATTATGGGTTCACAACCCACCCACCCCTCATGCCGCCAGAGAGGACATGCTATGGACCCTGTCTGGCAAGAAATTTGGGTGGGCGAGGTCCAGGAGAAGAACCTTCTCTGCTTTGGCTCCTGACCTTCTGTAAGGGCCTGAAGACCTGTGTCTGTGTGTTTGTCTGTGTTTGTGTATTGAAATTGCTCTGGAGGTATGAAGGAAATTCCACCTCTTGCGGTTTCCGTTCTTTTCTCCCCCCCCCCCATCCCCATCTTCTTTTAATCTTTTAATGTTATATTTTTAGTATAACTATGATTGTTGCTGTTACTGTTTTAGCTTTTAGTGTTTATAAGATGCCCAGAGTCGCCTCAGGACAAAATGAGCAGCACATAAATCAGATAGACAGACAGACAGACAGACTACAGTACAGTACAGAATGGATAGATAGATAGATATCCTGCAAGATGACTTCTTTCTACTTAAAACTTTGTATAAAAGCAGGTCCATCACTTTTTAAAGCAGGTTGTGTTTTTTTTTTTAACCAGTGAACTCCTTCTTAAAATATAACTAGAATCCCTTTGCACTGGACATAAATAAATCAAATAAATAAGTAAGTAAGTAAGTAAGTAATAAAAACCTGTTAGATTACCTCTGTCTGCCTTTAAATGAAAGCAAGTCCACTACTTGGACTTTCTTGTATCATCAACAAATCCTTAAAATGTAACTAAAAGCCCTTTGTTTTAATTAATTGAATCCATCAATTTGGGTCCTACTTATCCAAGGAGAGAGAAGAATTCACTTCCTCTGGGTGATATCTAATCTGCAAATCCAAGATAAATACTTCAACCGAGATGGACTTACAATTTCTGCCTTTAAATTTTGCCATGAAGTTCTTGGATTAAAAACAAGAAGTGTAAAAAGAGACTGGTATGAGATGAGAGTGTGCACAGAAAAGCATGGAACTGAAAAAATATGTTCAAAGCTTCTATATCTCAGATATATCATGCTAGAAAATGTGCTGTCAATGTATGTATGTGTATGTGCATGGATATATTTGTACATGTGAAAAATGTACACAGAAAGATATATCATTGTTATGCAGAATATTAAAATGTGGACTAATACAGTTAGTTTAGGAAAGGAAAACAATACACTGGTAGAAAATTTGGGAAGGGCACACTTCTTCCTTCCTTATCTTGTCCTCTGAAATGATAGACAGTAAATTTGATTTATTTATTATTTTATTACCGTAATTAGATTTATATCCTACCCTTTCTTTTTTCTTCTTCCACTGTATTCCATCAGTTCAAATCTACTTTCTTTCTATTCATTCTTTCCTTTGGTTCAAATATATTTCCTTCCTTCCTTCCTTCCTTCCTTCCTTCCTTCCTTCCTTCCTTCCTTCCTTCCTTCCTTCCTTCCTTATGCCATATGCAGATGGAGAGGCTGAGATTGTGAGAAATACATCTTTGAGTTATACAGGTTGTTTTGTTATGACTAACTCCAAAAAAAGCATCACAACCTGGATCTAAAATTCCAACAGTGCCCCCTCCCCCTACCTTACAGACACATGACTGGACCCTGGGTTCTTGGCAACATGGCTGCATTTATTGTGGTTGTGCAGTGTCTTGCAATTACATGTCCACGTTTTACAACAATTTTGCCAGAAAGCAGCACTAACTTCCAGTTTTCAACAAAACTGCGCCTATGGGTTGGCTTTAACAACCATGGCATTTGCTTAACAACTGTTGTGTCCATTTTATGATTGCCATGTTTGCTTAATGACTGTCGCACAATAAAAGTTGTAAAAATCAAGTTGTGCGACTGTCCTGTTACAACCATTATGATTATAATGGGCAGGCTCCATTACAATCATTACTCCAGAACTACCTGTAGGTGCTCCTTAAAGTGAATTCATAGCAGATGACTGAATTATTTTGTTCCTGTGCTGTGCAGTATCTTAATTCACAGTTGTTGGAGAACTAGCAGAATAGAACTGGAATGATTCTAGTTTTGTTTGTAGGCTTCCCAGTTGGGTCTGTCTGGACGCAGTGCCTTCCAAATACGTAGCAGATGGAATTCTGGGAAATGTAGCCCCAACATTTATTGAAAGTACAGTAGCAGGGTGAGATAAACTGAGATGATCTTGGTTTAATCCAAGAAAGTTCTTCCCTTGTGCATCTGGCCTGGAGATTCTGTGGTGATGGTGCCAAAAGGGTGGGTGGATTTCCCTTAACCCACTCTCTGACTACCATAAGGGAGAAGGTTATGGGGAAAACTCGGAGAAAAGGAGCAATTGAGAGGAGGCTTTCCTCAGAATTCTCTTCATTCTGCTTGAGATCTCCAACATGTAACATAAATCACAGGTTCCAACCTACAAACATGAACTACAGGATGGAAAGCCCTGCAGAAAATGTCCTGATTTGCTTCGTAGCACAAAAAAGAGGCACCCCTTGGAGCAAAAATCAATCCTCATCTGCTTTCCATTAAGATCTTCTCAAACCAGAGACCGAGCCAAGTGGCTAAATTCTCTCCAGCTCTGGTGGTGAAAGGAAGAATAGCTGCCCTCCCTCCCTTCCTCTCCTCCACAACAATATGTTTGGAGGAAGAGGAGGAGGAGGAAGGGGGAGGTGGGGGAGAAAAAGTCTACAACAGAGTAACTGTATCTGAGTTGCCAAACTTCAGACATGCACTAGAGGGCAGCAAAGAGAGCTTTACTCTATCTCTTTGCTGTCCTCTAATGCTGTGATGGCCAACCTGTGGCACGCCTGCCAGAGGTGGCACACAGAGCCCTATCTGCACTTGCGCACAGGCTTCCCACCGGCCAGCTGACCGGCCAGGTGTTGATCACCATCTTCAAAGCGCTCCATGGCACAGGACCTAGCTATCTGCGGGATCGCATCCTGCCCCATACATCCCTACGACCAATTCGCTCTCACAGAGAGGGACTTCTCCGGGTGCCGTCCACTAAGCAGTGCCAAAGGGCGGCGCCCAGGAGTAGGGCCTTCTCTGTGATGGGCCCAGCCCTCTGGAAGGACCTCCCCCCCGACATTAGGATTACTACCGACCTCCGCTCCTTCCGTTCAAAACTCAAGACCCACCTTTTTCAACTAGCCGGCCTGGCTCAACCATAGTTCCATTTTATTCCTCCTGGCAATCTTTTAAACTTAAATTTTATATTGGGATATTTTAATTTTTAATTTTATTATTACTATTTTATGTACTGTAATGATTGTTGTGTGATTTTTTACCTCCTCCGTGGAATGTTTAACTGTATAATATGTGCTTTTGTATTTAAATAAGGCACGGAGGTCGGGAGTTGCGCGCATGCAATACAATACAATACAATAGCAGAGTTGGAAGGGACCTTGGAGGCCTTCTAGTCCAACCCCCTGCCTAGGCAGGAAACCCTATACCGTTTCAGACAAATGGCTATCCAACATCTTCTTAAAGACTTCCAGTGTTGGGGCATTCACAACTTCTGGAGGCAACTTCTGTTCCACTGATTAATTGTTCTAACTGTCAGGAAATTTCTCCTCAGTTCTAAGTTGCTTCTCTCCTTGATTAGTTTCCACCCATTGCTTCTTGTTCTACCCTCAGGTGCCTTGGAGAGTCGCTTGACTCCCTCTTCTTTGTGGCCACCCCTGAGATATTGGAACACTGCTATCCTGTCTCCCCTAGTCCTTCTTTCTGCATGCGCAGGAGCTCATTGCATTATGGGTGTGGCACGCGCACACGGACAATTTCAGCACGCGAGGACAAAAAGATTAGCCATCAGTGCTCGAACGATTACGATTTTGCAGCTCTGATGTGACAGTCCCTGTCTAAGGCAACCTTCCGGTGCTCCCCAGATGCCACCAGACAAATCTAAATAGGCCGGGTGGAAATGCGGCTACATGTTCCAACACATCTGGAGGACTCCAAGTAGGAAGGCTGAGCCAGCTATTTCCTGAATCTGCAGAAATTTAAAGCACGAGTCGAAAAATACAACAGGACCAGAGGCTTGAGGGGGGGGGGATGCAGATGCAAGACAGACTGGTGGGGGGAAAGCATTGGGTTGGGTGTCCATCAGCTGGGACTGGGAGTTGCTGAAGGGTAATGAGAAGTAATTATTCATAAGAGCCCAAGGGAAGCTGCTTCACACACTGAAATGCAAGGCAATTAATGAAGCTGAGGTAAACCAGGCCTCAGCCTGGAAGGCTGACAGAGGAAAAATGCTGACTTCAGACAAGCATGCTCTGAGCTGAATTCCTTTCTTGCTATTCCTTTTTCTTTTCTTTTCTTCTCTACCACCAGCCGCACTATCGGCTGAATGAGTGTCTCTTTCTCTCTCTCTCTCTCTCTCTCTCTCTCTCTCATTGCCTTTTTCTTCCCGTGATCCATTAACCGCTTCTGCTTCGCTCTTCCATCCATTACTTTGCCAGTCTCGGGTTTCCCTCCAGTCTGCTGTCAAATCTCTTCTCGTTCCTTCTTCCCTTCTCTTTCTTTTTCTCCTCTGCCGTCCACTTGATATTTCTGAATCGCTTTTTTGCTTTTTGGTCTCCACGCTCTTTTCTCCGTCTTTCCTCCATTGGTTTCAAGAGGGGAAAAAAAGGCCAGAAATTTGAACAGCTTTCTTGTCATCCGTCTGAAAAATGTTTTCCCATTAAAGCATTGGCCCATTTGTTGCTTTTGTAACCAGTTTTGTTCCAGAACTTTAAAAAAAAAAAGTTTGAAGCACCATGCTTCATTTTATGCTCTGCACACATGCCTTTTCCCCCCACTTGTGTTCAGTCATGTCCAATTCACAGAGTCTGCCTGGACACGTCCCTGCAGTTTTCTTGGCAGATTTTCCAGAAGTGGTTTGTTACTGCCTCCTTCTTAGGGCTTAAAGAAAATGTCTGGCCCAAGGTCACCCAGTTGCTTTTATGCCCAAGACAGGGATAGAACTCACAGCCTCCCAGTTTCTAGCCTAGTGTCTTAACATGGTAAACCTCAGTTAATCACATATGAAAGAGAGATAAACTTTGGCTCTTTTTTCTGTCACTCAGTGGCGAAAACGTTGCAGGTAATTCTCGACAGTTAATTCAATAGAATAGATGGGGGCGGGGCCAGTCAGTGGTGGTATTTACCGGTTCTCCGAACTACTCAAAATTTCCGCTATTGGTTCTCCAGAACTGGTCAGAACCTGCTGATTACCAAACTCTGCATTGCAGCAGGGGTAGGTTCCAGCAATCACTAATGCCAATTCACTTGTGGCCGGGACACGCATGCGCACATGCTCAATGCAATATAAATTGTGCTGTGCATGTGCAGAAGCAAAAAACAAGCGAACCAGCTTTAGTGAATGCCGGAGCCAACCCCTGCTGCAATGCAGAGGTGGTATTTAGCAGGTTCTGATCAGTTCTGGAGAACCGGTAGCGTAAATTTTGAGTAGCGTAAATTTTGGGGGCGTGGCAGGCCTGTGTCATTGCCGGTTCCAGCGACCCAGGCCGCCAAACCAATACTGGTTTGGCTGAAACGGTAGGGACCCACCACTGCATTGCAGTGTCCTGGGATCATGTGATCACTCTTTATGACCTTCTGACAAGCAAAGTCAATGGGGAAGCTGGATTCTCTTAACAACCGTATTACTAATTTAACAACTGCAGTGATTCACTTAACAACTGTGGCAAGGAAGGTGGTAAAATGGGGCAAAACTCAAGTGTCTCACTTAATAGAAATTTTGGGCTTAATTTGGATTGTACGTTGAGGACTACCTTGTATTTTAATATTTCCTGTTGTTGTTCCCCCCCCCCCCACTTAAACTCTGCTTCCTCCTCCTCTGCCTCCTGCTACTGTCGTCTCCGCTCACTATCCAACCTCCTCCAGTGCAATGCGACAGAGAACTGGCACACGCTGAAGGACGAGATCCTGTTTCAACCCGCCTTAAACGTCCCCCATCCTCACTGCCTTCCAGAGAGCGGCTGAGGATGACCACGAAGGACCCTGGAACCTCTCTTGCAGTGGCATAAGTGGTGGCTCAAAGAAAGAAATGTTGGGGCAGAGTCGGTCAACTTGGTCCAACCTAGCTGATACTGTAAAGAGCACTGCCGCCCAAGATGGCAACGGTCTGGAGATTTCTCACATGGACACTTGTCTCTACCATGTCTGCAGGCAACCTTCCTGGCTATACCTTTCAGTCACAAGGTACAGTGCAGTGGTGGGTTTCAAATTTTTTTAGAACCTCTTCTGTAGGTGTGGCCTGCTTTGTGGGAGTGGCTTGCTGGCCATGTGGCCGGGCGGGAGTGGCTTGCAAGCCATGTGACTGGGTGGGCATGGCCAACTTGTAAAATGTGGTGAAACTCACTTAACAACGCTCTTGCTTAGCAACCAAAATGTTGGCTCACAAACTCTGGCATTTGAAGCACGCAAGTCTTAAAGCTGTCGTTACAAGACCCTTGGACCCCTAACCCTTTAGAAAAAAAAACTCCAGGGGTATTCAAAGTTGACAGCTTTAAGACTTGTGGACTTCAACTCCCAGAATTCCTCCTCTCGCTCTTCATCTTGATGATGTGCGGACGGGCGGTGGGAGGGAGCTGGAACCGGTTCTAAACGGCAATGTAGATTTGTGGAGCCTCTTCTTTAGAAGAGGTTAGAACTGGCAGGAATCCATCCCTGGTACAGTGTTACTGGCCCAAAGCACAGAGTTCCACCGTGGTTAATGATATTTAAAATCTTGTGTTTCTAGTCCTAAAGCCAAAGGTAGACAATATATAGCTTACCACCTCATAGGACCTTCAGTCTTGTTTCTGCAAAGGTCACATTGTTAACATTCAGCTGCATGAGCCAAGGTGGTACAGTGGTTAGAGTGTAGGACTGAAGACTACTTCTGATTGCTGACTGACGGCTGACGGCTGCCTGCAATTTGGCAGATCGAATCTCACTAGGGTGAAGGTTGACTCCGCCTTCCATCCCTCCGAAGCGGGTAAAATGAGAACCCAGATTGTTGGGGGCAATATGCTGACTCCGTAAACTGCTTAGAGAGAGCTGTAAAGCACTGGGAAGTGGTATATAAATGCTACTGTTTTTTGCTAGCCGTTAACCTTGCATTGGTAGTGCAATGTTTCACCATTATTCTGCGAAAACCCTAAAATAGAACAGGTAGGTGAACGTTCCAAAGGAATTATCCAGAGCGATAGGGCCCAAAAGGAGAAACACTGCACAACCTACCAGGTCATTTTAATCTTTCCCTTAATCAGGGTGTTCATCTTTATTTATTTTTTAAAAAAACCACTATCACCAAACCAAATAAAATAGTGTTATGCTTCTATGCACATACAGTCCAAAAACCTGGATGGGGGAAAAAAATACAACTTATTTTCCCTAACTAGTCCATCATTTAAATTTATTTATTGCTTTGCTATTGTGTTAACGGATTAATAAAGAAGCACATATATTCCTATATGATTATATTTGTTCTTTTTCAATATTTTTGAAAAATAAAGTCGAGTTGTTGTTTAAACTGTTCGGTCGTGTCGGACTCTTGGCGACTTTATAGGCAAGTGCTCTCTATGATACCTAGCACAGCTTCTTTCAGTTGCTGGATATTCATCTTTGTATCAGTTTTGATGTTATCAAGCCAATGAGTTCTTTGCTTGTCCCCTCTTGTTCCGTTAACCATTCCTAGCGCCATTGACTTCTCCATTCTCCAATGAATTTGTACGCATAACATAACCAAAGTAAGTCAGATGTCAGAGTTGAACAGAGGGGAGGTTGGGGAGGAACATGGGCCAGTCCTGAGGGCTGAGGAAAGCTCAGACGAGGGCTTTGCGTCGGAGGCAGAGAGGGAGCTAGACAGCCGTGAGGCAGAGGAGCAACTGGAGCCTGTTCCCAATGTGTGAATGTGCAGAGCTACCAGAAGACAAGAACAACTAAGAAAGCAGGGTCAACTTAGGAGTAAAGCCACATCTTGGAGGTGATTGGCCTCCCCCACAGGAAACCATTCATTCGGTCATTTCAAGAGTGGAAAGTTCTTTTTTTTTTTCAAACAAAAGTTTTATTGGTTTTTTTTCAAGTATTTTGGGGAAAAGGGTACATAAATGTGGGAGAAAATTTTTTGACAGCTACATCATACGGAAGGTGGTACTTCCCCGGAATCTTACATCTCTTTCATGTTTTATATATATATATATCATAATATCATTGTTACATTTATATTAGCAGTTATTTTATTCAATTATTTAACATCTTCAACCATATTTTATATCACTTCTACATTTCATTATATTAGCAATTGCAATATGGCTTGTTGATCTTTTGGGAGGGGGCCAGAGTGAGAATTAATACAGTGGTGGAGGCAGAAGCCTTCATGGAAAAACACAAAGACCTCCT
This sequence comes from Natrix helvetica, assembly GCF_964273705.1. Lineage (NCBI taxonomy): Eukaryota > Metazoa > Chordata > Lepidosauria > Squamata > Natricidae > Natrix > Natrix helvetica. Next base: position 15,474,625 of record NC_138548.1, read on the forward strand.
AGGTGAAACAAGAGACGGCCAACAGACAGGGGAGAGGAGACAGTAATGAAACTTAGGTCACAGAAATGAATTAAGAGTGGAAAGTTCTGTTTGTGACTATGTGCCAAGTTTTGCCTACGATTGGAAACTAGTTATTTGGCAGCTCTCCAAATGAGATAAGGTTCGTGTTGATAAACATTCCTCTGAAAGACTGTTTATTAAGCCTTGCTGACTGTGAATGAAAGGAATTCACAGTCGTGTAAATAAAAGGAATTTTGCCGGGACCACGACTCTCCTTCTTGCTTTTTAAGGAAGCCTGGGTCAGAACAGTAATCTTGTGATTTGGGCTTCTATGGTTTTTATACAATTCAGCACCTCTCTGTTACTTGCTCTGGCTGGCTGTGGTATGCACAATAATTTATGCCAGCACCATAGTTCAAATTTGAGCACAGGTAGTCCTTGACTTACAACAATTCATTTAGCGACTGTTCAAAGTTACCACAGTACTTTTAAAAAGTGACTCTTTTCACAGTCATGTGATCAAAACTCAAAACACTTGGCAACTGACTCATATTTATGACGGCGGTAATGTCCCAAGGTCCTGGGATCACCTTTTGCGACCTTCTGACAAGCAAAGCCAATGGGGAAGCCAGGTTCACTTAAGAGCGACGTTGCTAACTTAACAACTGCAGTGATTCACTTATCCACTGTTGGATGAAAAGTTGTAAAATGGGGCAAAATTCACTTATCAACTGTCCGGCCTAGCAACAGAAATGTGGTCTCAATTGTCATAAGTCGAGGACTACCTGCATAACTAGTTTTATCTGAGATCCAATGTATGACTACTGTATGTATTTTATTTTACACATCTAGGCACATTTTTTTCCCCTGAGATCAGACACAAAGATCTTACCAAACTCAAAAGGGTTCAAGGAACTAAAAGGTTAAGAACCCTGATTTAAAGACCTTTTCAGGGCAGATCCCCCTCCTCAATTACTCTTTTCCTGTTCTCTTCTGCCTTCACAGAAGAATTTCTCTCCAACCTCAGCCACTACGAGATTGCCTTCCCCATCCAGGTGGATCAGAATGGTGATTTCCTCAGTTTTGACATAAAAGGCCATCAGAAATGGAGGTCCCGCCGGAGTGCAGGCCACCCCTCCTACGACACGCCTGAACAGCACGTATTCTACAAGGTCTCTGCCCACCGGACCCAGTTCCTTCTCAACTTGACGTTGCACACCAACTTGCTGGCGAGGCGCTTCCGCGTGGAGTATTGGAAAAGAGGCGGAGTAGACTACCAACATGAATTCCATGAAGATTGCCACTATGCTGGTCATTTGCAAGATGAGTACCTGAACTCAAAAGTTGCTATCAGTAATTGTAACGGTCTGGTAAGCGTCTTGTTTTCTTCCGAACTCTGGTGGGATTCACAAAACAACCATTTGCTGGTCATTTTGAGCAACATTTTTGCTCCAAAAGGCATGCTGAATGAATTCAAAGAGACTGAATGAAAGAAATTGTAGTTCATTACAATCATAACCTTACAGATAGTCCTTGACTTACAACCACTTAACAACCAGTTGTGAATGTTCCAACATTGGAAATTTTAAAGAAGAGACTGGATAACCATTTGTCTGAAATGGTATAGGGCTGTGATGGCAAACCTGCGGCATGCGGAGCCATTTGTCATGGCATGCGAGGCATTGCCCTGTCAGCTGGCCAGCACGCATGCGTGCGCTGGCCAGGTGACTTCGGCCTTCTTTTAAGGATGTTTTTCGCACTCCGGAGGCTTCCCTGAAGCCTCCAAAACGCAAAAAAACGGCCCTACAGGCAAACCAGAAGTCACCATTCCTGAACTTCTGGGTTTCCGGTAGATCTGTTTTTTGCCCTTCAGAGGCTTCAGAGAAGCTTCTGAGGCCTCCGGAGGGTGTCTGGGGCGGGGGGGAAGGCTGTTTTCGCCCTTCCCAGGCTCCTAGAAAGCCTCTGGAGCCTGGGGAAGGCAAATAAAATTGCGCCAAAAGTGGGGGGGTGTTGCTGATCGCACACATGTGCGTGCACTTGGGGGGGTTCACACGCATAGCATTATGGGTGTGGCACGCCAGTGCACGCCCCCCCTGTGCTCCCCCCGCTTTTGGCACATCAGCCAAAAAAGGTTTGCCATCACTTGTATAGGGTTTCCTGCCTAAGCAGGGGGTTGGACTAGAAGATCTCCAAGGTACCTTCCAACTCTGTTATTCTATTCTATTCCATTCCATTCTTTCTCTATTCTATTCTTTATTCTATGCTATTCCATTCCATTGCATTCCATTCATTCGTTAAGCAACTGCTCAAAGTTGCTGTTCAAACTGTTACACCAGTCCTCACACTTACAACTGTCACCACATCCCCATGGTCACATGATCAAAATTTGGGCACTCGGTAACTAGAATGTATGCGCTTAACAACTGTGGCCCAAAAGGTCGTAAAATGGGGCCAAACTCACTTCACTGCCTTGCTTTGGGGCCGTAAGTCAAGGACGACCTGTAAAAAAAACTTGACAGGCTGGTGGTTTGCCTGGTGGAAGGGGAGAGTGTGGTTAAATTCTTTCTTCTTCCCAAAAAATGTCTACAAGCAACTTGCAACTGTGATGGCTATTTGCAAACCACACCAGTAGGGCATGAAATAGCAGCTGGGAAAGCAAAGCATTTGCCAGGGGGAAAAAAAGGGTCGAAGGGTAAAGCTGTCCGATTCCTTCTGCAAAAATCCAGCGGCTAAGCAGATGACAGCAAAGAGTTAGTTTTCTGCATCTCTTTGCCGCCCCCTGGCTGCGATCCATATTTTTGCCACCCCAGATCCGGTAACGAAAATTGATCTCTCCTTCCTCCTAGACTTCAGGCTGCTCCGTTGCTCCACCGTCAAAGCAAATGCCTGCCGAGTCTTCATTTTTAACATTGCTCAAACAGCTTCGTTGCCAAACCGCTCCTACCATTAGGAAGTTTCTTCTCATGTTTAGCTAAAGTGCGCTTGATTGCCAAATCCCACCCATTTGTTTAAATTCCTAATGCAGCAGCGGGTTCCATTTCGGAAATGAGGCCAGGTAATTTGAAGAGAATTTTATAAGCGTCCCTCGGAGCCTCTCTTCTTTACATCTCCCACCCGCCCCCCCCTGCCCCGCCGTACCACAAACACACATGCCCCCAACTGCTGTGCTCCTTGCCAAGAGTTTTCTTCTCCCTTCCCAGCTGCCTCCATCGACTGATCCTTGAGTTTCTGGCAACTTCCCGCCAAACTATCCTCACACTACCTCGCTTGTGTTTGGAATGATGGCCTCTGGCCAAGAGCTACAAAGCTTTCATAGGAAGCGAGAAACCACTTCTGGCCCATCACACCCCCTCGCAGGGCGGCTGAAGTTGAACGCTTAGCTGCAGGCACACAAGAGCGGTTCAGGGCTTGTTGTGGTGAGGTTGGCAGAAGCTGCGGGGTTTCAAAAGATTAACCGCTCTTTAAATTTGCTAAATTTCCTAAGAACTGCTTCTATTATTTTTGCTTTTTTTTATGAAGTTTTTTTTTGTTCTCTATATACAATTATAGGTCTACATTCACATAGTTATTATTCTTTTTTACATTCGTTGTTCTTATACATTTGTCGTTCCATTTACAGGGTTATAACATACCTTTTGGGTAGCTTTGTTTACCATCCCTCGTCTGTTTTGACACCTCACCTTGTTTTCCCTTTCTTTTCTCCCTCCCTCCCTTCTCTACTTCCTTCCTTCCTCCTCTCCTTTCCCTTCCTTCTTCCCTTACCTCTCCCCTACTCCTCTCTTCCTCTTCCCCTTCCTACCCTCTCTCCTTCTCCCTTCCATCTTCCTCTCCTTACCTCTATCTTCCTCCCCTCTTCTTCCTCTCGTCTCCTCTCTTCCTTTTTCTTTTTTGGTTGTTGTAGGTGTCTCTTTCAAATCTCAGTTTATATTTTCTTGGGATGGTATTTCCGCAAACCCAAATATAATTTGGTATCATTTCTTATTCCCTTACCTTCGCTAATCTATCCTAATTATATTTCCCCTTCCCCTTAAGAACTGCTTCTAGAAGGAAAATAACACCTCTGCTATTCTCTTACACTTCTTTTTTTATTTAAAAAGTTTTTTTTTATTAAATAAACATTAAAAAACATTGGACATAGTGCGACATTTCTGGCATAAACGTTTCCATACAGTGATTAGATCTTACCACAATTACATTTTATATCCATTACATAGATGCACGTAGTCAGTCAGATTACCTGTCCGTTGATCCTTTCTTTTATATAATTACTAATCATATAAATACATATTCAATTCCTACCTACCACACATTCTTAATACCATATTTTCCAATTTTTAACTTGTCTGTGTTTTTCTGTCCTGGCCTTTTCCCCTCATTTCTAACTATCAGTATCATTTCTCCCAAATTTCGTGATATTCCGTCCTACCCTTGTCTTTGAGCTCTAGAGTCAGTCTGTCCATCTCTGCGCACGTCAGTATCTTATTTATCATTTCTTGTTCCGAGGGAGTCTCCTTATTATTCTTCTATACTTCTTCTTGTTGTTCTGCAATTATCTCAAATTAAACCAGAGCTACAGATATTCGTTAAGGAATGTACAATACAATACAATAGCAGAGTTGGAAGGGACCTTGGAGGTCTTCTAGTCCAACCCCCTGCCTAGGCAGGAAACCCTATACCGTTTCAGACAAATGGCTATCCAGCATCTTCTTAAAGACTTTCAGTGTTGGGGCATTCACAACTTCTGGAGGCAATTTCTGTTCCACTGGTTAATTGTTCAAACTGTCAGGAAATTTCTCCTCAGTTCTAAGTTGCTTCTCTCCTTGATTAGTTTCCACCCATTGCTTCTTGTTCTACTCTCAGGTGCTTTGGAGAATAGTTTGACTCCCTCTTCTTTGTGGCAACCCCTGAGATATTGGAAGACTGCTATCATGTCTCCCCTAGTCCTTCTTTTCATTAAACATACCCAGTTCCTGCAACCATTCTTCATATGTTTTAGCATCCAGTCCCTAATCATCTTTGTTGCTCTTCTCTGCACTCTTTCTAGAGTCTCCACATCTTTTCTACATTGTGGCGACCAAAACTGAATGCAGTATTCCAAGTGTGGCCTTACCAAGGCATTTTATAAAGCGGTATTAACACTTCATTAAGTGTATAATGTGTATAAGAGCCTTTGATATATAAGAGCTCTTGACAGTACAGTCCGTCCTTGACTTATATCCATTTGTTTAGTGACTCAAAGTTAACAGTAGCACTTAAAAAGTGACTGTTATGACCAATCCGCACACCTAATATAATTACAGCACCTCCATTATCACATGATCAAACTTACTCACTCTGAACTCACTCTGTTAGGTTGCACTAGGGATTCGAATTGCCGACCTTTCTGATCGACAAGCTCAGCATTTTAGCCACTGAGCCACCACATCCCTGAAGGGAGTGTTACATAGATTCATATCCTGCCCTGAGCAGGCAAGACATTGATCTAAAAAATAACCAAGTCTGGAAATCACCCCACTTAAAGAAAGTGGCAGAACAGACACATCAGACTGAACCTATTAATTGTTTTGTCCCAAAGGTGTTTTTTTTTTTAAAAGAGGCAACTACACTTTCTTTGTTTTTTCCTTGAAGAGGTTTCACTTCTCATTCAAGAAGCTTCTTCAGTTCTAAGAGCCAGTTCTTCACTCAGAACTGAAGAAGCTTCTTGGATGAGAAGCGAAACCCCTTCAAGGAAAAAAGCAAAACAAAGGAAGTCCAGTTGCCTCTTGAAAAAGCACCTTTGGGACAGCCATGAATTGGATGACTGAGAATCTCCATAGATATTAATTGTGTTCTTTTTATCGAATGCAAACATGCAGTTTCCTCCCTCTCTTTCTTCCAGCATGGTGTGATAATAGCAGAGGATGATGAGTATTTTATTGAACCCCTGGCGCTTGGGGTCAATATCAGTGAGGAACAAGGAAGAGAAGGAAGCCCTCATGTGATTTACAAACGATCGTCTCTCCAGCACCCACATATGGACACAGCTTGTGGCGTGTTAGGTAGGAGCTCTGTTTAACTGCATTTGATGAAGAAATGTCTTATTGGGATTTCTATTATATTTTTATATTTAGAATAAATGCGTTTCTAGCCCTCATTCTTTTTTTTAAAAAAGTGCTTTAAAGGATACTTGGATCAGTGGTGGGATTCAATTTTTTTTTACTACTGGTTCTATGGGCGTGGCTTTGTGGGTGTGGCATAGCTTGGTGAGCGTGGCAATGGAAGGATACTGCAAAATCTCCATTCCCTCCCCACCCCACTAACCTGCTTTCCAGCTCCGTTCTCCTGTTCAGGGGAACAAAAGAAGATCAGCTGGGAGGCAGCAGGGGCGCGGCCAGCCTATTTGCCGGTTCTCCGAACTACTCAAAATTTCTGCTACCTGTTCTCCAGAACCTGTCAGAACTGGCTGAATACCATCTCTGATTTGGATGCTTATTATCTGAAATTATGTAGAGAGAGAACTAAGACTTAAGGGCGGGTGGGGTGGGGGCAGTTCTTGGAACATTCTTATATTTTCTACCCTTCCTATGATTAGCAAAGCACACAAAAATTATGCAAAGTGAGGAAGGCTGGGAGCAACAGAAGGTTATTATCAACATGTAAGAGTTTTATTCAAGTTCCTATTGGCAACCACAAAGCCACACTCATTTTTTTCCCCTTTGCATTAAATTCAGGGTAGTTAATAGGCTGGATTAGATTAAATGTAGGAGACACCACAAATGTCAATAACATTAAGGCAGAAACTTTAAAAGCCATCCAGCTAGTTTAAAAATGTTTTACTCCAGCAGACATTTGGTTTGAGGATGTAGTTGTGGATTTGACATGCGGCCAGGGAGACGGGAAAGAGACACATACCACCTCTCTAAATTGTGATGCTGGAATTCATGGGATTAGATTCCCAGTTTCCGGAAGGAGGAGAGGAGAGCGAGCCAGCTGACCTTGGGTGTCTGATGTTTTTTTTTTACATTAAAGCTGCCAAGCTTACCCTTTGTGTATTGATACTGCGTTATATTCCCCGGCTGAAAAAGAGGGAAAATCTGTTTCCAATTTGTTTCTTGGAAAACAAGAACTACTGGACAAATGTAATCTTGGAACAAGAAATGGGCGCTTTGCATTCAGGTCCTTACCATCAAACACCGCCTCGCCTCCTTCCATTCCAGATTTGGTTTTACTGTTGATGTTTCATGCAAAATCCAACATGCGTGCCTCTTTCTGAAAAACAATGGCTAATCCAGATCGGCCAGAGGAAGTCCGTGTCAGGGTTCCAAGTAACACCCACAACTGAATAAGACTCCGAGGCAGGCATTCCCTCAAAGTTCCATTTTATTAAAGATGTCATATTGGCACATCTGGAAAACCCAAATCTGAAAGTCTCCCAGGTTTTCCCCATCCACAGGAAAGTCAAAGTCCCTTCCCCTGCACCCACATGTCCATCACATGGTCCAATCAATCCAACATCCCAACTGGAGATGTTTCCCAGTCACGCCTTTCCAGGGGCAGGCTGAACATCCTTGATTCCCAGAGGAAAGAGTATTGTTGTCGCCAGGAGTGGGATTCAGCTGGTTCGGACTGGTTTGGGTGAACCAGATGCTAATTTTACATCTGGTTTGCTGAACCGGTAGTTGCAAGGACTGGCTGGCCCCGCCCACCCCATACCGCCCCTCCCAGGAATCTCCACGTGGCCCGTTTTGGATGCTAGGTAAGCGTAGGATCCGTGCAGAGGCTCTGGGAGGGCAAAAAACAGGCCTCCTAGAAGCTCCGGAAGTCTGGAAATTGACCCGTTCCCAGCCTGCAGAGCCCAGGGGTGGCCATTTCCGCCCTCCCAGAGGCTCGAGAAAACCCTCCAGAGCCTGGGGAGGGTGAAAACTCCCCCCCTCCATGATACAGGAGGCGGAGTAAGCCACGCCCACCCAGCAACTGGGCAGAGAATCGGTTGCTCAAATTTTTGAATCCCACCCTTAGTTGTGGCTATATATCTCTGTCTACTCCATGCAACCCCCCCTCCCATTTTTCCACAGCACGCCTGTGCACTAAATGTGACAGCCCTGAAGATCCGAAGAGAAACCCAAACATTTTAAAAAACCTTTGAAATCCATTTGATCCAACTGTTTTCATTTCCTTTGTCGAATGATATCAACCCGTCCAATAATTTGAACCATACTGTAATGCAGGGGTGTCCAAACTTGGCAACTTTAAGACTTGTGGACTTCAACTCCCAGAATTCCCCAGCCAGCTCTAAAAGAGGAGCGAAAGGGGGTAGGCTTTTGCAGGAAACAATTCGTTCGTATTCATTCGTTCGTTCCAGGAGTGTGAAGATCTGTCTGTGAATCTCAGAGACTCTGTGCCAAGTCCTTCCTTGCACAGCACCTCATTTGGAAAATATTTACATGGCAGCTTTCCAAGCTAGATAAGGTCTGTGGTCATAACTTCACCTTTGAAAGACTGTTTGCCAGGCCTTTGCTGAATGTGAACGAGAGGAATTCACATTCGTTTAATAAAAGGGGTTTTGTCGGGACCAGGAATCTGCTTCGTGCTTTTTGGGGAAGCCTAGGTCAGAACATACGTGACCGCAGGCATGCTGTGACAATTGTAAGCATGAGGACTGGTTGTAAATCACTTTTTTCAGTGCTGTTATGACTTTGAAAAGTCGCTAAATGAATGCTGCCAAATCAAGGACTCCATGTGCTTTGCTAAACTGCTTGTTAGAGGCACAGGATTGAAAATGGGGTCTTGGAGAGTTATATGTTGCCTGGGAATTTGATAAAACTTGAACTTAAGGCTTCCCTCTCTGCTCAGTTAAGAATCTCCACCCCTCTAAACATCAGCAAAAAAAAAAGTCCTTTCTTTTAGGTCAGGGGTGTCCAAACTTGGCAACTTTAAGAATTGTGGACTTCAACTCCCAGAAACTTCAATTCTGGGAGTTGAAGTCCACAAGTCTTAAAGTTGCCAAGTTTGGACACCCCTGCTGTAATGGGTGCCCGTAGTTATACTGAGTGGAAAGAGGAAGTTCCTTTTGTAGGATTCCTCTGGGCATTAATCTAAAACCAAGCCACCATGATGGTTTATCGTTGAATTTGTTGAATGTGTTCCTTTGGAAGAACACATTCTAGGCATAAGAAGTCCATTGGTTTTTGCTTTGCGAAGTATTGGGGTGGTCCAATTGGGGAGGAAGAAGAGGATATCTAAAACTTCATTGCTGTTTCCCTGCAGATGAGAAGCCCTGGAAAGGTAGACCCTGGTGGTCACGGACACTGAAACCCTCCCCTTTGAAGAGCCTGGCCAACTTTTCTCAAAGGGGACAACTGCCTCTGAAGAGGTCAGTCAGCACTGAGCGTTACGTGGAGACTCTTGTGGTGGCTGATAAGATGATGGTGGGCTACCATGGCCGGCGAGACATAGAAGAATACATCCTGGCGATCATGAATATTGTAAGTATTATAACCAAGACCTTTTATTCCACCATCTGATGCTACGTGGGAAGGTCCTTGGGAGACAGGAGAAGGACCCACTCCAAAAAAAGATGGTGGTGGCGATGACCGGTAGTGGTATGCCAGAATGGGTTGCAGAACTGGCAGCAACTCAGGCTGGCCACGCGTGGCCAGCCTGAGTTGCTGCCAGTTCTGCAACCCATTCTGGCATACCACTACCGTTCAGCTGAAGCGGTCCAAACCGGTAGGAACCCACCTCTGGTTCAGTTCCAAAGGGGGAGAAAGGCACCGGAACTTAGGTGTAGGTTTGTCTCCCAAGGTCACTCGCTCATCCCTTACCATCACATACAATGGGTAGTCCTTGAATTATGACCACAATTGAGCCCAGCATTTCTGTTGCAAAGCAAGACACTTGTTAAGTGAATTCATAAGTCACTTTTTTAAAATGCTGTTGCAACTTTGAACAGTCACTGAACGAAAGACTGTAAGTAGAGCAGTGGTGGGTTCCGGATCCCGTCGCAACCAGTACGCTGTGTTGGGGCCGGACATCCACCATGTGCATGTGCGCTGCATGCGCATGCGTACCTACCGCCTGCGATGCTCCATCTGCTCGGCGGAGCATTGTGCAGGTGCCGTAAACACCTTGCACATGCGCAAATGGCCTGGTTGGGTCAAATACAGGTAAGGACGGTGGGCGGGCGGGTGGTGCCTCAGGAGCACCGTACCGGAACGGTGGTGCTGGTAGTCCCAGCAGGCACCAGTACGCCTGTACCAGGGCATACCGGCCATAATCCACCACTGAAGTAGAGGACTACTTGTATTACCATAATTTTCTGCTCCCGTAGCTGACTAATCCCTGGCTGCTTCATTGGTGGATGTTTATTTCCACATTTTCTTTTTACCAGGCTTCCCAACTTAGTATTGTTTGGGTATGTTTGGACTACAGCTTCCCAAATTCCCCACCTAGGTTGGAATTTTGGTAGTTAGATGCCAGGGGTGGGTTGCTACTGGTTTGCTGCATACATGTGCACAGTTGACTGTGAATTGTTCTGCCCATGCACAGAACATGAAAAAATGACTAAAAAACAAGCCGGCAATAGCAGTGGGGACCGGAGAACCAGTTTGGGGGCATGGCCAGCTTGCCACCCCTACCAATTTGGCACCCCTGTTCCAATTTCCACTACTGTTTCACCTGAACCGGTGCGAACCGGTAGCAAGTCACCTCTGTTACATGCCAAAGATCTTCAAAAGGCAAAACAATGACAAAAATGCTCATTATGAAGGCTTCTCACATTCATTCTGTATGCAGCTGAAGGTTTTCAAGTCTCCAGTACTGTCTCAGATCTTCTTAGCAATAACAATAGCATTTAGACTTACTGTATATACCGCTTCACGATGCTTTACAACCCTCTCTAAGTGGTTTAGAGAGCCAGAATATTGCCCCCAATAATCTGGGTCCTCATTTCACTGACTTTGGAAGGTTGGAAGATTGAGTCAACCTTGAGTCAGTCAGACTCGAACTCCTGGCATTGGGCAGAGTTAGCTTGCAATGCTGCATTCTAACCAATGCTCCACCATGGCTTTCATAGCCAAGTTCAGAAGAAAGAGGATAATGTCCAGGACAGTGAAATCTATTGGTGGTGCTTGATGATAGAGACAGAAGACTGACTTTTATGAAGAGTCTTCTGAGTAGGAGAGCAGATAGGCGGAAGTGAAATATGGTGAACCACAGAATCTCCTTTGAATATGCCTTATTCTTCTACCCCTGTGATGGCAAACAGGTGGCACACAGAGCCCTCTCTGCAGGCACGCAAACTCTCACCCAGCTCCACTGCGAATGTGCATGGGCCTCCCGCCGGCCAACTGATTTTCGGGCTCTGCCGTACATACGCGGGGGATGGGGCACATGCGGGAGACACACACGCGAACACAGGGGGCAGGGGGGAGCACAGGGGCGCGCGCACCCATTGCATTATGGGTGCGGGCGGGCACTTTCGGCACGCGATGACAAAAAGGTTAGCCATCGTTGATCTACCCTCTCATTTTAGCTTGAAAAGTTCTTCCGTATTCTGCCACTCCTGCAAAGGATGCCATTTCTGATCAGTCATGATGTTGAATCCATCTTCTTTTTAACACTGGTGTTTCCTTGTTTCCTGGAGGTCAGGTTGCTAAACTTTTCCAGGACTCAAGTTTGGGCAATATCGTGAACATTCTGGTAACCCGCCTTATCCTGCTGACAGAGGACCAGGTAAGGAGGGAATTTCCCAAAGGAAGGAAGGGGAATAGATTATTTTAAAAATATATCTATACAGTGTTTTCATAAAGACTAGGCATACTACAAAGTAACATTCAGTCACTGTACTACAGGCAGAGCATCCATTCAGCATTAGGAATGAAAGACTATTTTGTAGTTGTTCAGTTGTGTCTGACCCCATGGGCCATAGCATGCCAGGCCCCATTGTCCTCCACGGTCTCCTGGAGTTGCCCAAATTCATGTCCATTGCATCAATGACACTGTCTAACCATCTCCTTCTCTTCTGTCCCCTGCTCCTTTTGCCTTCCATCTTTCCCAACATCAGAGTCGTTTCCAATGAATCCTCTCTTCCCATCTGGTGGCCAAAGTATCTGAGCTTCACCTTCAGTATCTGTCCTTCCAAAGGACGGTCACGGTTGGTTTCCTTTGGGATTGATTGATTTGATCTCCTTGCAATACAAGGGACTCTCAAGAGTTTTCTCCAACACCAAGCTTGGAATATTTGGGAAGATCATAATCAGTGGTGGGATGTTACCATTGGTTCTGTGGGTGTGGCTTGGTGGGTGTGGCTTGGTGGGTGTGGCTTGGGCGTGACAGGGGAAGAATACTGCAAAATTCCCATTCCCTCCCCACTCCAGGGGAAGAATACTGCAAAATCCCCATTCCCATTCTCTCCCCATCCCACCAACCTGCTTTCCAGCTCCGTTCTCCTGTGCAGGGCAACAAAAGAAGACCCAGCTGATTAGCTGGGTCTCCGAAGGCAGCGAATAGATGGGGGCGGGCCAGCCAGAGGTGGTATTTGCCAGTTCTCCAATCTACTCAAAATTTCTGCTACCAGTTCCCCGGAACTGGCCAGAACCGGCTGAATATCACATCTGATCATAATAGACTGTGAAGAATCATCACCCATCCCAAAGCTAATTCTTGGAGAGATGGACCAGAGGCACAAAGCAATCTAATGATATATGAAAAATGTTTTCACCGCCCATTGTCTATAGAGAGTCTCATTCATCCAGGTGATGGTTGTTCCAAAGGTGCTTTTTCAGGAGTCAACTGGACTGCTTTGTTTTTTTCTTTTGAAGACGCTTCGCTTATCCAAGAAGCTTCTTCAGCTCTGATAGGATGGTGGGGAATGGAAAGATTTATATTCCTTGCAGACAGCTGGTCATTTGCATCCTTTTAGAAGAAGCCTTCGGAGGTTTATCTGTGGTGCTCTTAGTTCCTATAGTCTGCAGTTTTTCCTCTGGAAATCCATTCCTACTCTCCCCCCCCCCCCACCCCAATTTCAAAGGTGTTCATCCCAAATAGTATAACTAAAAGTTTGTAGAGATTCTCAGTCATCCGAGTCATGGTTGCCCCAAAGGTGCTTTTTCAGGACACTTATAAAACTTGAGATCCTAATAGAAAAGGAGGAGTGTCAGCGTTCCAAGTGTCATGCAGAATTAAATCAGAGTCCAAAGCAAAACTTTCCTTAAAGTTCCAATTTAATAAGTCAGACATGTTGGTACATCTGTGGAATCCCTATTCTGGAAGTTACTTAGGATTCCCACCCAGTTGAAAGTTCATGATCTTGTCCCCACACCCACTAATCCAGGGGTGTCCAAACTTGGGAACTTTAAGACTTGTGGACTTCAACTCCCAGAATTCCCCAGCCAGCCATGCTGGCTGGGGAATTCTGGGAGTTGAAGTCCACAAGTCTTAAAGTTCCCAAGTTTGGACACCCCTGCACTAATCCATCACATGCTCCAATCTTCTTCTTCCACGCTGTCATCTCCACCCCGCTTGTTCCGGTCGGGTGCCAAGGTGCGGAGACAAAGAATAACCTTGAGCTTCTAGAAAGGAATTTTTTATTTTGAAAACAACACATTCTACCCATTGGTATCCCCCCCCCCCCTTTAATGAATATGCATACTAAAGATGAAGCTAGAAGAGAGAGTGTGGCAGGCCAAAGATTCTTAAAGGAACAAGGAGGTTCCTAATTTCCTCTCCAATGCAGGAAATTATTCTCCAGAAAAACCTTTCTGTAAAATTGGAAATTACTCCAAATAATGTGGGAAAGGATGAGGAGGGAATATAGGCATATGGGAGGGGGAGGAGATTGTCAACATGAAGGGAGTTCCAAGAACAAAAGCTAGTTGCAAAGGGGGCCCTGTCTTATGTTCCAAAACAGACAAAGATGCCAAGGAAAGTCCTCCAAAAATTGAATTGGGTCCTTGGTTGGTACTCTTAGCTTGGTGGTTTTCTTGCAGACATTTCATTATCCAGTTAGGAAATAGCATGTTTCCCCCCAAAATAAGACAGGGCCTTATTTTCTTTTGACCCCCCCCCCCAAAAAAAATAAGTGCTTGGCCTTATTTTCAGGGAGGTCTTATTATTTTTGAGGTGCAGGAGGCAGAGAGCGTGGTCACTTCATGGCTGCCTCTGTGTTGCAATATTTTCAGGGAGGGCTTATTTTCAGGGGAGAGCTTATTTTAGCGCATGCGCTCAAAAGCCCGATTGGGCTTATTATCCTGGGAGGTCTTATTTTTGGGGGACCAGGGTATCATCAGAGCTATCATCACTAGCACTGATGATGTTACTTAGTTTGGGTAATGAAACGTCTGGAAGAAGACAACCAGGCTCAGAGAGCATCAAGGACCAGTGGTGAAATTCTAATTTCTTTTACTACCGGTTCTGTGGGCGTGGCTTTGTGGCAGTGATGTGCAGTCAGGGGAGGCAAGGGAGGCAGAGCCTCACCGCTCTCATCTTGAAAAGAAAAAAAATGTAAAAGGGAAAAGGTGAGTGCTGAGGTGAGGCTTAAAAAAGCCTCTAAAAAGGGAGGACTGTGACAACTTTGATCTTTGCAAGCATGCAAGCAAAATACCCCAGGATCACGGTGGCGGGGACAGCAACTCCTTCCGCTGCGCTGCGGAGAAGAGCCACGCTGTGCAGGAGGCTCCTCAGCGCTAGCCTCAGATCAGCGCGAGCCACGGTCCCCTTCATGTTGGCTCAGGAAGGAGAGGAATGGGACCGCGGCTCGCGCTGATCTGAGGTTAGTGCTGAGGAGCCTCCTGCACACGCGGTCCCAATCACCTCCTTCCTGAGCCAACATGAAGGGGACCGCGGCTCGTGTTGATCTGAGGCTAGCGCTGAGGAGCCTCCTGCACAGCGTGGCTCTTCTCCGCAGCCCAGTGGAAGGAGTTGCTGTCCCTGCCATCGTGATCCTGGGGTATTTTGCTTGCACGCTTGCAAAGATCAAAGTTGTCACAGTCCTCCCTTCATGATGATCATTTGATGACATCAGTGCCTCACCAGCCATAAACCTCACCGCACGTCACTGCTTTGTGGGCATGATGTGGCTTGGTGGGTGTGGCTTAGTGGGCATGGCAGGGGAAGGATACTGCAATATCTCCATTCCCACCCCACTCTGAAGCCAGCCAGAGGTGGCATTTGCCAGTTCTCCAAACTACTCAACCTTTCTGCCACCGGTTCTCCAGAACCTGTCAGAACTTGCTGGATTTCACCCCTGCCAAGGACAACTCATGACAATCCTGAGCTACAACTTTTCTCCTTTACTGTTCTCCAAAGATCATCAATGAGCGGACTAGCTCCTCATAACATCATTCATGTTAAGACTGACCTGTTGCCTTCTCCAGCCATCCCTGGAAATCAGCCATCATGCTGGGAAGTCCCTCGACAGCTTCTGCAAGTGGCAGAAGGCTATTGTGAGCCTCAGCAGTGATGGGAACGCCATTCCTGACAACGGCATCGCTAACCACGACACTGCGGTTTTGATCACCAGGTAAGCCTCTTAACTTCGGGGGAGGTAGGGTTGGAGTGGATGGAGATGAAAAGCCATCACAGACAGCCCTTGAGTTATGGCCATTTGTTTAGTGACCATTTGAAGTTATGATGATGATGATGAAAAACAGTCCTTGCATTTAAAGCTGTGGTGGCGCAGTGGTTAGAATGTAGTACTGCAGGGCTACTTCTTCTGACTGCCGGCTGCAAGCAGTTTGGCAGTTCGATTCTCACCGGCTCAAGGTGGACTCAGCCTTCCATCCTTCTGAAGTCAGTAAAATGAGGACCCAGATTCTTCCTCCTCCTCCTCCTCCTCCTCCTCCTCCTCCTCCTCCTCCTCCTCCTCTTCCTTCTTCTTCTTCCTCTTCTTCTTCTTCTCCTCCTCCTCCTCCTTCTTCGCCTTCTTCTCCTTCTTCTTCCTCTTCTTTTTCTTCTCCTCTTCCTTCTCCTCCTCCTCCTTCACCTTCTTCTCCTTCTTCTTTTTCTTCTTTTTCTTCTCCTCCTTCTCCTTCTTCTCCTCCTCCTCCTTCTTCCTCCTCCTCTTTTTCTCCTCCTCCTCCTCCTCTTCCTTCTTCTTCTTCTTCCTAGTGTATTCCCAAAGATGCAGGGTCTGCTTTTCTGATAATTGAACACCACTTTGCACGGTCCGCTCCAGGGTGCAGACCCATGGCCTGCAAATCTTTGTTGATGATACCTTGCCATCTTTTTTGAACGCCCACTGGCCATTGACTTCTAGTTGGTAGGCAGTCTTGGCCATGGTGAAATTGTTGGGAAATATGCTGACTCTGTAAGCTGCTTAGAGGGGGCTATAAAGCATTATGAAGCAGTAATATACCAATAAGTCTAAGTTCTGTTGCTATTGCTATAACCATTGCCGCCACTGCCTGGTTGCATGATCAGAATTTGGGTGCTTGGCAACCAAAATGTATTCACAGCGGTTGCAGCATCCTGAAGTTACGTGATCCCCATTTGCAATGTTCCCAGCCGGTTTCAGACAAGAGAAGTTAATGAGGGAACCAGGATTTGCTTAACAATTGCATGATTCACTTAACAACCGCAGTAATTTGCCGCAGCAAAAAAAAAAGGTCATAAAATCAGGCACAATTCCCTTAATACAATACAATGCAATACAATACAATACAATAGTAGAGTTGGAAGGGACCTTGGAGGTCTTCTAGTCCAACCCCCTGCCTAGGCAGGAAACCCTATACCGTTCCAGACAAATGGCTATCCAACATCTTCTTAAAGACTTCCAGTGTTGGGGCATTCACAACTTCTGGAGGCAACTTCTGTTCCACTGATTAATTGTTCTAACTGTCAGGAAATTTCTCCTCAGTTCTAAGTTGCTTCTCTCCTTGATTAGTTTCCACCCATTGCTTCTTGTCCTACCCTCAGGTGCCTTGGAGAATAGTTTGACTCCCTCTTCTTTGTGGAAACCCCTGAGATATTGGAACACTGGTATCATGTCTCCCCTAGTCCTTCTTTCTCTTAAGCTAGACATACCCAGTTCCTGCAACCATTCTTCATATGGTTTAGTCTCCAGTCCCCTAATCCTCTTTGTTGCTCTTCTCTGCACTCTTTCTAGAGTCTCCACATCTTTTTTACATTTAATGGCTAGCTTGCTTAGCAACAGAAGTCCTTGTCCCAATTTCGGTCATAATCAAGGACTATCTGTGGTGCTTCTGTTGAAATGCAGTTTCTTCCTATCCTTGTAGTTTACTTTTATGAAATAAAACCTTCATATTTCTTTCTTTCTATTTGCTGGAACACTACTACTTTGCCTGACTCAGCTCTGAAATCCTCCAAGATAACCACTGTTTCTCTGGGGAACGACGTATTTCTGGGGAATTATCTCTTTTGTCTCCCTTCATTCTTGATGTGCACGATAAGAAAGGGAAGAGAAATATGCTAACATGGAAAGTCTTGTCTTTCAACACAACTGCTTGAGCAATTGCTTATGAGTCTTCCCACCGAGTCTCTGGGGCATATTTACACAGCCAAACCTTGGACGAAGAACGAAATGCCTTGTAAAACTTCTCTGTGTCTCATAAATTCCGCATCTCCAGATAACATCCTGCTGTGCTTTGGAGTTTTGGGTGGGTTTTTGTTTTTTTTCTCGAAGGGTAAAAGAGTTCATTGGTTTGGTTTTTGCAAAAGACACACATGTCAGTAAGAGATGAACCAGGAGGAAACTTACAAAATTAAGGTTTAGCCCATCTGTCCATATTCATATCCCATTTGTAACCCACACAAAATTAAACGTAAAGATTCCCCTCGCACATAGGTGCTAGTCGTTCCTGGCTCTAGGGGGACGGTGCTCATCTCAGTTTCAAAGCTGAAGAGCCAGCGCTGTCCGAAGACGTCTCCGTGGTCATGTGGCCGGCATGACTAAACGCCGAAGGCGCACGGAACGCTGTTACCTTCCCACCAAAGGTGGTCCCTATTTTTCTCCTTGCATTTTTACGTGCTTTCGAACAGCTAGGTTGGCAGAAAATTGCACACAAAATTTGGAAGCCATTTTTTTGCAGCCGTATCAAATGAAGTGAAGTTTCAGGAAAAAGGAAGAGCCAATGTCTGGAGCGACAGCTATTAACGCTAAGTTTGACCGTGTTGCTTGCAAGGATTTATAGGCAATTACAAGGATGCATGATCACCACGATGTTGCAGTGGTCAGTTGGATAACAATTGCTCAGGTGGCTTTCAGAGGGAACCTGTTTAATTTGAATTTCCCAAAATATTACATGAACTGAAATAGAATCTGCCTTTTTGAAGTTTGCCACATGGTGTTCTTTTCAGAACAGTGTACAAAGAGGCATACGGGAGATCTGTTTTGGAGAAATGCACATACATATTTAACACCAGAGGTGGGCTGCTCATGGATTGGCCGAACCGGTAGCGGTGGTGGCGGGCAGCTCCTCCCATCCACCCAGATACTTCTGTGTGTGCGTGAGCACGAGTGAACTGGTAGCGCCAGGATTTGAAATCCACCTCTGGTTAATACCTACGAATTTTCAACCAGACTTTTAAAAAAAAACATAATGAAATTAAATAAGAAGTAATGAATTTCAAATTTGGAAAAAAAAGTGAAAACTCACCTGAATCTCATGTTGGGGAAAAAGCAAACAGATGAACAGAACAATTTGGTGGCAATTCTTTACCCTTCCAGTGAATGAAAATGTTAAAATCAAACAAGTTTTGGCATAGTACGTCTACTTTTGCAGTTATTTGGGTACAATTTCTGTCTTTAAAAACATGGCTGCCAGTTTCTCCCTCTCTGTTTGGCTCAGCGCAAGAGAGAACAATGTATTCACAATTTCCTTGCTTCTGTTGGGTATTCCAGAGACACCATCTCATGTCTGACTATGTTCGATCTTCAACAGAAACTTAGGGTCTTTTCCTTCTTGCCCATAACCAAGGCATAAACATGTGGTAGCCCCATAACAATGGCTTCCTCTCATCCCTACCCCATGAGTAAGACAGGCTTAAGTCATCCTTGGCTGAAGTGTTTTCCCCCTTTTCCTCCTACATTGTCAGTCTCAGGATATGTAAAATCTGTTAAAACATCTTCCCCGTTACTTTGGAGGAAAATCAGGGGACTGGCAATGACTTAAGAAAAGAGGCAGTTGAGGCTGGAGAGAAATCAGCAATATAAAGACAGCAACTTTCATGCCAGTACGGATAGTGACTGACTTACGACCACATTGGATCCCAATGTTTCTGTTGCTAAGCGAGGCAGTTGCTCAGTGAATTTTGCCCCATTTTACAATCTTTCTTGCCACAGTTGTTAAGTGAACCATTGCAGTTGTTAAATTAATTGTTAATTAGTTGTTAATTGAAGACGGCTTCTCCGCTGACTTTAAATGTCTACGGAGATTCTCAGCTATCCAGGGCATACTTACCGCCCACGACACTCCGCAATGCTTCAGCTGCTCGACGGACCGTCGCACAGGCGCCCTACGCTCCATGCGCGAAAGCCCTGATCAGCTCAAATACCGGTAAGTAGCGCAGGCGGGTGGGCCCTCCAGAGCACCGTACCGGAACGGTACCTGGTACTTTCAGCAGGCACCAGTACACCCGTACCGGGGCATACCGGTCATATTCCACCACTGTTCCACACCCATTTGCACCACTCAGGTGACCCTGAGGACACAGATAAATCTCCAACTGGCCTCAATGACTCTCTAAAAGGATGCAAATGACCAGCTGTCTGCAAGGAGTATAAATCCTTCCGTTCCCCACCCTCCAGTCAGAGCTGAAGAAGCTTCTTGGATGAGAAGCGAAACGTCTTCAAAGAGAAACCAGAAAGTCCAGTTGCCTTTTGAAAAAAATGCACCTTTGGGTCTCCACTGACTTTGCTTGTCAGAAGGTCGCAAAAGGTGATCACACGACCCTTGGACACTGCAGCCGTCATAAATACAAATCAGTTGCCAAGGGTCTGAGTCTTGATCCTGTGACCATCGGGATGCTGCAATGGTCATAAGTTGGACAAATGGCCATAAGCCACTTTTTTTCAGTATTGTTGTAAGTTTAAATGGTCACCTAAAGCAGAGGTGTCCAAAGTTGGGAACTTTAAGACTTGTGGACTTCAACTCCCAGAATTCCCCAGCCAGGCTGGCTGGGGAATTCTGGGAGTTGAAGTCCACAAGTCTTAAAGTTCCCAACTTTGGACACCCCTGACCTAAAAGAAAGGACTTTTTTTTTTTGCTGATGTTCAGAGGGGTGGAGATTCTTAACTGAGCAGAGAGGGAAGCCTTAAGTTCAAGTTATTATCAAATAACTCAACTTTATCAAATTCCCAGGCAACCCATAACTCTCCAAGACCCCGTTTTCAATCCTGTGCCTCTAACAAGCAGTTTAGCAAAGCACAGGGAGTCCTTGACTTGGCAGCATTCATTTAGCGACTTTTCAAAGTCATAACAGCACTGAAAAAAAGTGATCTACAACCAGTCCTCATGCTTACAATTGTCACAGCATGCCTGCGGTCACGTATGTTCTGACCTAGGCTTCCCCAAAAAGCACGAAGCAGATTCCTGGTCCCAACAAAACCCCTTTTATTAAACGAATGTGAATTCCTCTCGTTCACATTTAGCAAAGGCCTGGCAAACAGTCTTTCGAAGGTGAAGTTATGACCACAGACCTTATCTAGCTTGGGAAGCTGCCATGTAAATATTTGCCAAATGAGGTGCTGTGCAAGGAAAGACTGGGCACAGAGTCTCTGAGATTCACGGACAGATCTTCACACTCCTGAAACGAATGAATGAATACGAACGAATTGTTTCCTGCAAAAGCCCACCCCCCTTTCGCTCCTCTTATTTCCTTTGGGAGGAGCCATTCACCGTCCACCTGTGGCTTTTCTCCCAAGTCTCCCAAGTCTTAGTTGTTCTTTTCTTCTGGTAGCTCTGCACATGCACACACTGAGAACAGGCTCCAGTTGTTCCTCTGCCTCACTGCTCTCTAGCTCTGAAGGCAGCTGAGAACTGCCAAACTGCCTTGGCCCTATCTCTGCCTCCAACGCAGAGCCCTCGACAGCCTTCCCCAGACTCCAGGACTGGCCCATGCTCCTCCCCAACCTCCTCACTGTCCGTCTCACAACAATGTGATCAAAATTTGGCTGCTTGGCAACCGAAGTGCGTTTACGATGGTTGCAGTGCCCCAGTATCTTACGATCAACATTTGCAATGTTCCCAGCCAGCTTCCAACAAGCAAAATCAACGGGGGATTTTCACTTAATGACCGTGTGATTCATAGCAACTGCAGTGATTCACTTAACCACGGGGGAAAACGTTTGTAAAATCAAACACCTTGCTTATCAGTGGAAATTCAGTTCCCAATTGTGATTGAAAATTGAGGGCTACCTTTGCTAGGGAAATCTTTTGCTTTAGTGGTCTGCTTGTTTTTCTCCCCCTAGTCACCAAAGAAGTTGGGAAATTGAATTTGATGGACCCTTGGTCAGACTCAGCAGGGCTCTTAACATAATGATGAGTGGTTGCCAACAATTAAAATCAAATTCCTTTCATCCCTCTCAGCGGGCCAATTTATTCGTATTGAATTATTTATATCCTGCCTTTATTATTTTAATGAATAGCTCCAGGTGGCAAACATGCCAAATATTCTTTCCTCCTCCTGTTTTCCCAACAACAACCCTGTGAGGTGGGTTGGGCTCAGAGAGAGAGAGAGAGAGAGTGACTGGCCCAAAGTTATCCATCTGGCTTTCGAAGGTGAATTGCAGGGCCCATTTTATTTTATTCAAACATTATTTCCAGGAGATGGTTGTAAACATGCCCACTGATGAAAAGGCAAATATTGGCGTCAAAATTTAGCCTTATGTACCCCACCCACTCTATGGTATTTCCATAGATTCTTCATTTGGTGATTATTTTCCGGGCAATAATCCTGCAGAAACCACAGCTAGCTTGATCAGTGCAATGGAATCTGATCTAATATGGCATTTTTCTTTTGTTTCTTCTCTCTTCCCCTCCTTCTAGATACGATATTTGCATTTACAAAAACAAACCCTGTGGAACTTTAGGTAGGTAAAAAAAAAACATGCCATCAAACGCTTTATCGTTATAGCCTACAGTAATTTTTTTATGCTGACTTTTTTGAAGTGGAAAAACTTTACTCGGGCTGGGATTATACAACTCAGTAACTACCATAGGCCAAAATGGGGTTTATCTATCACAGGGGGTCTCCACACTTTGCAACTTTAAGACTTGTGGACTTCAACTCCCAGAATTCCTTAGCGGGACATGCTCGCAGGGGAATACTGGAAGTTGAAGTTCACAGGTTTTAAAGTTGCCAGGTTTGGAGACAAATACTGCTGTCAACATGACAATAGGTGCCTCAGGATGTTGTTATGAAAAGTTGGATCATCAGGCATATAAATTGCATCATTTTCACCCTGTGTCTTTACCCAATCCAATAGAAATAAGTAGAGCATGACTTTAGTAGAGCATGCCCAATAGCAGACAATGGGTTTACTTAATGACTGCACTATTTGATTAATGACTGCAGCAGTCACTTTACCAGGTCCATTCTGGTCGTAAGTCAAGGACTACCTGAAGTTGTATTTGTAAGCCCGTTATATGGGTAAGGCAATTACATTTTGCTTATCTGGTTTTATAGCATCTTGGGGTGAATTCAACCGATTAGGTGGTAACCTGGTCTTCCTTTTAGTGATATCTTTAATTCTGGTTTCTTTTACGGATACAGTTGGCCTGGGAGTAGGTTTATATATAGCACCGGTAGTAGCATGGCCTAAGGAGAAGTATGCACGGCCACATTTGTTGGCTAGGGTGAATGGATGAGACAGGACTCAGGCTTCAATGACAAACAACAGCTCTTTATTAAACAACTATTTACAAATCCAGACTGGCCTGTCTGACAGCTAGCCCTTTTATAGGCAGCAGTCAGGCGGCTCAGCCAATCGGCTCTTGAGTATTTTCCCGGCCGGAATGGAGGATCTTGGTGGAGCCTATTGCTCCAGTCTCAATATGTAACATCATTGGCTAAGAGTTCTGGGAGTTGTAGTTAAATGCATTTGTAGAACCATTCACTCATTGCTTGCAAAGAATGGCTGAATGAGACCTTTCAGTCTCTCAAAAAGTTTCAAATAGTGAACTGGGATTGTCCGTTGTGGCAACTTGAGGTAGATGAAATTTGTAACTGACTCTCAAGTAGGGGGCCTGGAGGGCAGCAATGTAATAGCTTTGATCAGTGGTGAAATTCAAAAAAATTTTACTACCGGTTTTGTGGGCGTGGTGTGGCTTGGTGGGCGTGGCTTGGTGGGCGTGGCAGGGGAAGGATACTGCAAAATCTCCATTCCCACCCCCTTCTGGGGCCAGCCAGAGGTGGCATTTGCCCCTTCTCCGAACTACTCATAATTTCCGCTACCGGTTCTCCAGAACCTGTCAGAACATGCTGGATTTCACCCCTGGCCTTGATATAATTAATAATATGGAAAATGTATTGTTGTTTTTAAGGTGATGCCTATTAACTTGGCTTTAATACTGGCTCAGGAATTCTGGGAGTTGAAGTCCACAGATCCTAAAGGGGGAGGGGGCGTAGTTCCCACTCCTGCTCTAGCAGATGAGCTAATTAATCAACATTTTAAAATCAAAAAACTGAATTGGGAAGTGGGCTATAGCCACACAGTGGGTAGGCTTCGCTTCTGCTCCCCACAGTAATCTTTTCCCTTTCCCAGGATTGGCCCCTGTGGGTGGGATGTGTGAACGTGAAAGGAGCTGCAGCATCAATGAAGACCTCGGCTTGGCCACAGCTTTCACCATTGCTCACGAGATAGGCCACACGTAAGTCTACTGCCATCATTCCGCTTGTGGCATATGCAAGCAACGTTCATGCTCCTAATTTATTTACTTATTTAGAAGATTTGTATTAGAACTTAGACTTAGAATAGCCTTAATGTCACGTTGAATGTACACTAATCGGCATGCATTAAAATGAAATTTAGTTGCATACAGCTCTCAAAGGGTCATCACCTCTTATATACACTACGTAAACATAGATAGATGATAGATAGATAGATAGATAGATAGATAGATAGATAGATAGATAGATAGATAGATGATAGATAGATAGATAGATAGATAGATAGATAGATGATAGATAGATAGATGATAGATAGATAGATGATAGATGATAGATAGATAGATAGATAGATAGATAGATAGATAGATGATAGATAGATAGATAGATAGATAGATAGATGATAGATAGATAGATAGATAGATAGATGATAGATAGATAGATAATAGACAGACAGACAGACAGACAGACAGACAGGAAAGAGGTAGGTACCGTAGGTAGGTAGTAGGCAGGCAGGCAGGCAGGCAGGCAGGCAGGCAGGCAGATAGATACAAAATTATTCATATACCTACATCTATACGTATAATATATAAACACCACAGTCTAGTTCAGATGTGTACATGTTCATGACGAGAAATGCGAATCTTGTGAGTTTACCAGACAGATGGCCTAGGGAACAAAGCTGTTAACAGAATTGGGTCGTCCTGCTAGAAATACTTTGAAACCTCCTCCCAGAGGGGAGCAACACAAACAGAAACACATGGCGACTCAAGGCAGCTTACAAGGACATAATAACACAAAAGAAAAAACTAAATAAAAATAATAATAAAAAATAAAAACAATAACCCCTTACCCCTCCACCTGGGCAACCGCACACATTTATACCAGCCATTTAATGGTGGGATTAATCCATCCAGTGGTGGGATTCAAATAATTTAACAACCGGTTCTCTGCCTAATGATGCCTTCCAACAACCAGTTCACCAAGCAGCTGAGAGCGTACTGGTATGGTGGCTCTTTTGGCCCGCCCGCCCGCTCTCTCTATCTGTTTTTATGGCAAACGGCAAAGTGCGCATGCGTGCACAGTGTGCAGTGCCTGGGCAAACCCCAACAATCAGCTGGTTGTCACAGGGGCTGTAGATTGCACATGCATGCGCAGCGCAAGTCAGGCGTGTGTGCGAACAGAATGTGCGAGCACGTGATCAGCGTACTAGTAGTGACAGTAAGAGCAACCCCTCACTGTCCCAAAGTGGTGCGAACTGACTGAATCCCACTACTGGCTCCATCCTGCTCTGGATTCCCCAGGCCCACTGGCAGAACCACATCTTCAGGGGCTTCCGAAAGGGCGTTAGTGCACCCATTTCGGGTTTCCATCTTCCTTGGATGGGGAAGGCCCTTCCAGAAGTAACCAAAAAATTATAACGTTTCTCCCCTTTCCCAGGTTTGGCATGAACCATGATGGTGTTGGAAATAGCTGTGGAGCCCGGGGACGGGAGACGGCTAAACTCATGGCAGCTCATATTACTATGAAGACCAACCCCTTTGTGTGGTCAGCATGCAGTAGAGATTATATAACCAGCTTCCTGGAGTAAGACTTGACTCACTTCGTTATCGAATATTCCTCATCCCTTAAAACTGGGGTTCTTTTCTCCCAAATCCTCGTTATTCATAACCTGTGTGCTCCTTCCCTCTACCCCTAGCTCTGGAATGGGACTCTGCCTGAATAACGCTCCACCCAAGCAAGACTTCATCTACCCTACGGTGGCTCCAGGACAAGCCTACAATGCAGACGAGCAATGCCGGCTTCAGTACGGAACAAAATCTCGCCAGTGTAAATATGGGGTAGAGAAGCCTTCCTGCTTTTCCTCTTGATTCCCAAGGGGTTGGAAGGAAGGAGTTTTAGCTAGGCGAGAACATTGCAGGTAGTCCTCGACTTACGACCACTCACTTAGCGTCCATTTGAAGTGATGACGAATCCAAATAAAGCTACTTAGGATTCCAAGTTATCCACATCCAGCTCCCTCCCTCTGGGGCCATGTGACCATATTTTTGATGCTTGGAAACTGGCTCACATTTGGGGCTGTGTCAGGGTTCCAAGTAATACGCCCATAGTAAACAGAACTCTGAGGCAAGTAGGTTTCTCGAAGAACAAGTTTATTGGACATATCATATTGGCATAGACTGGTGAAAACCGACTCTAAAGGTTTTCACCTAATTAAAAGTAAAAATTTTCCCCCTTTCCCAAACAGTCACATGGTCCAATCAAGGTGCTGCCCAGTTGCTTGGAAACTTCACTCCTCCTCTCTTCAGCCACCTGTGGGAATGTCCTTGGTTCTCAGGGGAAACTATTGTGTTTTGGCTACAAAATCCCAGCTATCTTTATGCCTATCCCTCAGCATTATTGTGGCAACACTGAAGCCTCCAAGAT
This sequence comes from Natrix helvetica, assembly GCF_964273705.1. Classification (NCBI taxonomy): domain Eukaryota; kingdom Metazoa; phylum Chordata; class Lepidosauria; order Squamata; family Natricidae; genus Natrix; species Natrix helvetica. Next base: position 15,500,875 of record NC_138548.1, read on the forward strand.
GGCCTCAGTCTGGCTAGCTTCAGAGTTGACAAGCTGTTTGTAACATCCTGTGATCACATGACCCAAAATTTAAGGTGTTTTTACTGAAAACCAGTGTGTACTTCTGGTTTCCAGCAAAAAAAAACTGCCCATAGGGAACAATAGGTTCACTTAACAAACACCACAGCAGAGGTTTTAAAATTAGCTGCCATCACCCACTATACGACTGTCACAATTTTTGCATCAATCACAGTGGTTGGCAGCAGTTTTTCATAGCTATTAGCTATGTCTAACTTCTCCTGTATTTTTGGTTATTTCTGGTCAATCTTAGTAATGTGCTTTTATGCCTATCAGACTGACAGCTTACAAGGAATCAGAGAAGCTGGTGCACTCCTTGAAGCCAGAACATAATGTTCCTTGTAGTGCTTTCAATGTCCCCCAATGAAGAGCAAATCTGCAAATGGATTTCTTTTTGTATCTGTAGGAGAAAAACACACAGAGACACTCAGTGTTGTGGCCCACCAGCCGCCAGCAGAGCTGGCAGCAAATTCGGACACTGAGGAGGTTGGGGAAGAACATGGGCCAGTCTTGTAGTCTGGGGAAGACTCTGATGAGTGGTCTGTGTCGGAGGCAGAGAGGGGGCCATAGCCGTATGCCAATTATCAGCTGCCTTCAGAGTCAGACATCAGTGAGGCAGACGAACAGCTGGAGCCTGTTCCTAGAGTTGCCAGACGAAGGGAACAGCTAAAGAACAGGGGTCGACTTGGGAGGAAGGCCACAGGTGGACGATGAATGGCCCCTTCTAGAGGAAATAAAAGAGGAGCAAAAGGGGAGTGGAGTTTGCAGGAGACAATTAGTTCGCTTAATTGGTTTGTGACTCTCGGAGACTCCTTGCCAAGTCTTGCAGCTATCGGCCTGTCAGCTCTCCAAGCCAGATAAGGTCTGTGAGTGTAAATCCTCCCTTGAAAGACTTTGCTGGATGTGAATGAGCAGAATTCAGAGTCAATTAATAAAAGGGGTTTTTGTCGGGACCAGGAGTTTCCTTCATGCTCATGGGAAGCCTCGGTCAGAACAGTTACATCTGCTGTAAAATCATAGAATCATAAACCCTAGACTGGGGAGAGACTTTGGAGATGTTCTAGTCCAATCCCCTGCCCAGGGGAGGAATGTTTAGCGCATCCCAGATATAAGGCTGACCAAACTTTGCTTGAAAACCTCTAATGATGGAGCCACTATTTCGGAAGGCAGCTGTCCCACTGCTTAATAGTTCCCATAGACTCCTTGTTTCAATAATGAGAACAATTAATCAATGGAACAGCTTGCCTCCAGAAGTTGTGAATGCCCCAACACTGGAAGTCTTTAAGAAGATGTTGGATAGCTATTTGTCTGAAACGGTATAGGGTTTCCTGCCTAGGCAGGGGGTTGGACTAGAAGACCTCCAAGGTCCCTTCCAACTCTACTATTGCAATTTGGCTCTCCAACTACAAAGCGTCTATCTGTTGATTCTCATCTTACTTCAGGTATAGGTAGTCTTCAACCTACAACCGTTTATTTAGCGACTGTTTGAAGCTACAACAGCGCTGAAAAAACAACAAATAATGACTGCTTTTCACACTTACAACCATTGCAGCATCCTCAGGGTCACGCAACCAAAATGTGGATGCGTGGAAACTGGTTCATATTTACGACGGTTGCAGTGTCCCAGGGTCATGTGATCACCTTTTGCAACCTTCTGACAAGCCAAGTCCACGCGGAAGCCTAATTCAATTCACCACCGTGTTGCTCATTTGACAAACACGGTGGTTCACTTAACAACTGTGGCAAGAAAAATGGTAAAAGGGGGCAAAACTCACTTAATGACTTATCTCGCTTAGCAACAGAAAAGTTGAGCTCCGTTGTGGCCGTAAGTCGAAGACTACCAGTACTATGGAAGATAAGCCCACACCCTTTCCCCTGTGATATTCATTCATTTGCGGAAAACTTGCAGCTGTGTGTTATCAAGTGGAAGACATTGCAGTTAGTAATGAACTACAATTGTACAATTGTAGTTCATTACAAACACAACCTTACAGGTAGCCCTTGACTTACAACCATTTGTTTATTGATATTCAAAACTACAGTGGCACTGAAAAGAAATCGCTTAGAACCATTCAGCACACTTACCGCCACGGTGGCGCAGTGGTTAGGGTGCAGTACTGCAGGCCACTTCTGCTGACTGCTGGCTGATTGCAATTTGGCAGTTCAAATCTCACCAGGCTCAAGGTTGACTCATCCTTCCATCCTTCCGAGGTCAGTAAAACGAGGACCCAAAATTGTTGGGGGCAATAGGCTGACACTGTAAACCGCTTAGGGAAGGGTGTAAAGCAATGTGAAGCAGTATCTAAGTCTTTTAAGTGCTATTGCTACAACTGAAACAGAATCCCCATGGACACCTGATCCAAATTTGGGCACTTGGCAACCAGCATATATTTTATGAAGCTAGCAGCATCTCAGAGTCATGCGATCAACATTTGTGACCTTCCCAGGCAGCTTCTGACAAGCATAGTCAATGGGGCAAGCCTTATCTGCTTTACAACCACATGATTCACTTAAATCAGGGGTGTCAAATTCGATTTCATTGAGGGCCACATCAGGGTTGTGTTTGACCGGGATGGGTGTGCCCAGGGTGGGTGTGGCTAGCTCAACGTCACTCGTGTCAGGGGCGCCTGTGGTGGCCCAAGCACTCTGCTATCGAAAACAGGCTCACGAGCTCCATTTCCGGCTGCAACAGCCTCCCGCAACCCTCTGTGCACGCAGCCCTCCCGAACTCAATTTTCACTGACAGAGGCACCACGGGCTGGTCCCTCGCTGTTTCCAGGGTGCCTCCCCCCCTCCCGCCAGGCCAGATCCAAGCATCCCGTGGGCCTTGAGTTTGACACCCTTGACTTAATTGCACTGATTCTGTGATCAACCATGACAATCAAGGTTGTAAACTTAGGTGTGATTCTCTTAACCACTGCCTTTCTTAGCAATGGAAATTCTGACACCCAATTATGATAGTAAATTGAGGATTACCTGTATTGTATAGCATTTCTTCTTTTGGACCTGATTTTATATATATATATATATATAATATATATATATAAAATATTCATGTTCACAGAGTAAGTGTGCTGACTAAAGGTAGCCACATATGGGAAAATGAACATATCCTTATATTTATAGAACAAACCTGTTCTGATTATTTATTGCTATAATTCGTACGCTCAACATTTGCATTTGTCTTTAGGAATGACTTCATAATTTTTTATGGCGGTTTGGAAAACCATTTTCCTGCTTCTTTCAGATAACTGAAAGATTGCTATCGGCACTCCCATTCTTAATTCAGATCTACAAATAGCTAGGGAAGCAATTAACGTGTTTATGTTGATGCAAGCTTACGCAGTTTGCTGTCTCTGAAGAAGACAAGGGTACAAATTTTGTAAATTCGAGAATTGCATTCTAATGTATGCTCATAAGGAGAAAATGCAGATTATCAAAGACAGTGGATTAGAAAAATCTAATGCAGAAATGTGCAGAAATGGCCTATAAAATGATCCTTGGACAATCTGCAAAAAAAAAAAAAAAAATCATGTGAGTTTCCAGGAAAAAAATTAAAAACATGCATAAATCAAGGCTGAAACAATTGATTCAAAACTACTTATGGCTGGAAAAATGAAAAAGTCAGCTAAACCAAAACTGAATTCACTCAGCTCCGTATCCCACCCCATGACTCTTCTTGGCACTCTCTCTTTTCCTGCTTCTACAATCCATCAACTGTTATTTTGTTTGTCATCCAGGAAGTTTGCAATGAGCTGTGGTGTCTTAGCAAGAGCAATCGGTGTATCACCAACAGTATTCCAGCTGCAGAAGGGACCATATGCCAGACCAACACCATTGAAAAGGGGGTAAGGAAAAACCACGCTATCAGGAAGGGATAAGCATCTCAGACCTGGCCACTGGAACAGAGGTGGGTTCCTACCAGTTCGCCCCAGATTGGGCGAACTTATAGTGGCGGTGGTGGGAGGCTCCGCCCACCCACTCGGACACTTCTGCGCTTGCATAGAAGCATTGCACAAGCGGGCAAGTGCGCACACATGAGTGAACTGGTAGTAAAATAAATTGAAGCCCGCCACTGCACTGGAAGATGTGTGGACTACAACTCCCAGAATTCCCCAGCCAACATGAAGTGCATATAGTATTTTCCAATTGCCAAGATTGAAAAACACTGATCTAACTTATGGTTCGAATTCCAGAAGGAGCTGATGAGTGCTAAAAATCTTGAAATAGCTATGCTAGTCTCCCTTTATTTCTTTGTTGGTAAATTTAAATTGAACACTGATCTAATTAGTACAGTATAAGGGACACAGTGGCTCAGTGGCTAAGGCGCTGAGCTTGTCGATCAGAAAGGTTGTCAGTTCGGCGGTTCGGATCCTTAATGCCATGTAATGGAGTGAGCTCCTGTTACTTGTCCCAGCTTCTGCCAACCTAGCAGTCCGAAAGCACGTAAAAATGCAAGTAGAAAAATAAGGACCACCTTTGGTGGGAAGATAGCAGCATTCCGTGCACCTTCAGTGTTTAGTCATGCCGGCCATATGACCACGGAGACGTCTTCGGACAGCGCTGACTCTTTGGCTTTGAACCGGAGATGAGCACTGCCCCCTAGAGCCAGGAACGACTAGCACTTATGTGCGAGGGGAACCTTTAATCTTTAATTAGTACAGTAAAGGCTCATTGCTCAGTAATAGCACATCTAGTCTTTGCCTGCAGAAGATTCCAAATTCACCTAAGCATGGACCACAGAAATATTTCTGCCTAGTACTGTGATTCTCTGTAACAAATGAGCCCATTTGAGATGACTTCCTGTTTTGTTTTTTGGATAAATCAGCCATATTTTCAAAACAGTGAAGATTGGGAGCCTCGAGGAGCTGGGGGCAAAGCATTGGTGACATATTCAAGGGTATTCAGATAGTCCTCGATATACAACCGGTTGTGACTGAAGTTACAACAGCACTCAAAAAAGTGACTTACTAATCTGACCTCGGCTTCTCCAGCAGCACGAAGCTGAAGCCGAGTCCCAATAAACCTCTTTAATTTAGAGTGAATTCCTCTCCAGCAAAGTCCCGACCCACAGTCTTTCAAGATAGTTCTCAATTACTGACCTTTATCAGGCTTGGAGAGTGGCTGATATCTTTCAGACGCTGCAATACTTGGCAAGAATGCAGGAATGAACTAATTGTCTCCTGCAAGCTCCCCTCCCTTTTCATTCCTCTTTTATTCCCTATGGGAGGGACCATTCATCGTCCACCTGTGGCTTTACTCCCAAGTCAACCCTTGTTCCTTAGCTGTTCTCTTCGTCTGGCAACTCTGTGCATGCGCACACTGGGAACAGGCTCCAGCTGTTCTTCTGCCTCACTGATGTCTGACTCTGAAGGCAGCTGATAACTGCCAGACGGCCCTGGCCCCCTCTCTGCCTCCGACACAGAGCCCTCCTCAGAGCCTTCCCCAGACTCTAGGACTGGCCCATGTTCCTCCCCAACCTCCTCACTGTCCGAATCTGCTGCCCGATCTGCTGGTAGCCAGATTTGCTTAATGACCCCGTGATTCCCTTAACTGCAGTGGTTCACTTAACAACCATGACAAAAAAAAGGTGATTAAAATTGGCCGTGACTCAACAACACCTTGCTTAGCAACCGGTCTCAATTCTGGCTGTAACTCAAGGACTAAAGTAATAGGATTATGAACAACCCCTTTGGGTTTCTGCAATATTGCCTCTGGTTTTTTTTCTCCGTCCACCTTGCCTCCACCTTATACAGTGGTGCTACAAGCGGGAATGCGTACCTTTTGGCATGCAGCCAGAAGGGGTAGATGGAGCATGGGGCACCTGGTCACCCTGGGGAGAGTGCAGCCGGACCTGCGGGGGAGGTGTTTCCTCATCTACTCGCTATTGTGACAGTCCAAGGTAAGCGGTCCAATGTCAACATTCGGTGCATAGCCCTTTGGACCCACAACGATGCATTCTTTCCCTTCTTTTTTTTCCCCAAAAGGCCAACCATTGGAGGAAGGTATTGCCTAGGGGAACGAAAGCGCTACCGGTCGTGCAACATTGATGTGAGTAACACTAACCACAAACACACTTTGCAGCATCCTAGAAATTTAGAGCCGGAAAAACTGTTTAGGCTATCAAGTCTAACCCTCTTTTTTTCAGTGCAGGAATTCCTATTAAGTCATCCCCAGACAATGATGCGTAGTGTCTGTGTCAGACATATCTGGAGGCAGGAGGAGAGCCCACCTCTTTCCTGGGAAATTGAGCTTCTCTTTTTTTTTCTCTAATACTCAAGTGAATAAGCCTCCCTGTGTTTTAAAGCCATTATTCCATGTTCTGCACATTATTTCATTTGATAGAGACTAGTCTGGGCCTATTTTCTGACGTTGTTTCAGGTACCTGAGGAGTTATGGAAAATAAAAAAAGGAAGGAAGGAAGGAGGGAGGGAGGGAAGGAAGGGAGAAAAGAAAGAAAGAGGTAAGGAACGAAGGAAAGAGGGAGGGAGGGAAGGAAGAAAGGAAGAAAAGAAAGTAAAGAAAAAGAGGGAAGAAAGGAAGAAAAGAAAAGAAAGAAAGAAAAGAAAAAGAAAAAGGGAAGGAAGGTAGGTAAGAAGGAAGGAAGGAAGGAAGGAAGGAAGGAAGGAAGGAAGGAAAGAAAGATCAACACATACATCCTCCTTGGTCTTTTCTTCTTCAGGCTAGTATTTCTCAACCTTAGCAACATGAAGATTTATGGACTACATTTCCCAGAATTCCCCAGCCTGCATGCTGCTGGGGAAATCTGGGAGATGTAGTCCACACATCTTCACATTGCCTAGGTTAAGAAACATTGCTCTAGAACAGGGGTGTCAAATTCAGGTTGTCACTGCAGAGTCACATGATATATCAGGACTTCCCCCCCCCCTTTGCTAAACCGGGCATGGGCGTGGCCAGCACGTGACAGATCCGGTGTGCAGGTCGCGAATTTGACACTCCTGCTCTAGACTAAACATCCTACTTTCCTAGCAGAACACATTTCCATGCATCCTTTTTGCTCTTCTCTGAAACAGGTCTGGTTTTTTTCTGAACCCTTCTTAAAAATGGATGCTCAGAATCAGACACGATACCTAACCTGGCATCAGAACCACTACCATGTTTTCCCCAAAATAAGACAGGGTCTTATTTTCTTTTGACAGCCCCCCCCCCCCACATAATAGGCACGTGGCCTTATTTTCGGGGAGGTCTTATTATTTTTGAGGTGCAGGAGGAGGCGAGCGTGGCCACCTCGTGGCTGCTGCTGTGTTGCAATATTTTTAGGGAGGGCTTATTTTCAGGGGAGGGTTTATTTTAGCGCATGTGCTCAAAAGCCTGATTGGGCTGATTATCGAGGCAGGTCTTATTTTCAGGGAAACAGGGTAATACTTCTCATACTTGCAAACTGCACTTCTTTGATGCTGCCTGAAATTGCATTTAGCTACAAGGAATTTTGGGTTGGCCAGCTGGTCAGAATTCATAGAATATTCTTCAAACCTCATGAGTCATTTGGGTTGAAAGATAATTCAACATATTAATCCTTGCTCGGAACTGTTGTTTAATAATGTGCAGTTGAGACTTTACCCTGTTTGTACCTCCCACTATGCCTGCTACAAGTGTCCTCAAAACTGCACCAAACAGCTTGTTTCCCCCTCCCCCTCCCCCCCGGGCAATATTTTGAAATTAAAAATCAGTTTCAGATAATCTTTGGGGGAAATGATGATCAAAATTACCCTTTTACAGAGCTGTGAGAGGCATCAGTTTCCCTGTGTTGTATATTCCCAGAATACGTCCATCAAGAATTGCAGTGTTCACAAATGCTTAATCAGGGCAGTTAACAATATCAGGTCTGCATTCATTCAAAATACCTAAGCATGGTCAGTTTTACCTTCAGTTGGTGGCATGGGATGTTAGTTTTGTTATGTTTTTGTTTTGGGGCTATGCATTGTGTGAATGCATAGAGGGACGTGGTGGCTCAGTGGCTAAGATGCTGAGCTTGTCGGTTTAGAATGGTCAGCAGTTTGGCAGTTTGAATCCCTAGCGCCGCGTAACGGAGTGAGCTCCCGTTACTTGTCCCAGCTTCTGCCAATCTAGCAGTTCAAAAGCATGTAAAAAATGCAAGTAGGAAAATAGGGACCACCTTTGGTGGGAAAGTAACAGCGTTCCGTGCGCCTTCGGCGTTTAGTCATGCCGGCCACATGGCCATGGAGACTTCTTCGGACAGTGCTGGCTCTTCAGCTTTGAAACGGAGATGAGCACCGCCCCCTAGAGTTGGGAACGACTAGCACTTATGGGCGAGGGGAACCTTTACCTTTTATTGTATGAATCTAGAGCACTTGACTAATTAATGGTTCAGTCTATTTATTATAGGTGAACCAGGGGTGGGTTCCTGCCAGTTCTAACCTCTTCTATAGAAGAGGTTCCACAAATCTACAGTGCCGTTTAGAACCGGTTCCAGCTCCCTCCCCCCGCCCGTCCGCACATCATCAAGATGAAGAGCGAGAGGAGGAATTCTGGGAGTTGAAGTCCACAAGTCTTAAAGCTGTCAAGTTTGAACACCCCTGGTTTTTTTTTTCTAAAAGGTTAGGGGTGCAAGGGTCTTGTAACTTGACAGCTTTAAGACTTGCACACTTCAATGCCAGAGTTCCTGAGCCAACATGACTGGAGGAGGAATTCTGGGAATTGAAGTTCACAAGTCTTAAAACTGTCAAGTTTGAACACCCCTGGGGTTATTTTTTCTAAAGAGTTAGGGGTGCAAGGGTCTTGTAACTTGACAGCTTTAAGACTTGCTTGCTTCAAATGCCAGAGTTTCTGAGCCAACATTTTGGTTGCTAAGCAAGAGCATTGTTAAGGGAGTTTCACCACTTTTTACAAGTTGGCCACACCCATCCAGTCACATGACTGCCAAGCCACTCCCACCCAGTCAAATGGCCAGCAAGCCACTCCCACCCAGTCACATGGCTGGCAAGCCACTCCCACCCAGTCACATGGCCAGCAAGCCACTCCCACAAAGCAGGGCACACCCACAGAAGAGGTTCTAAAAAAATTTGAAACCCACCACTGAAATTGTCTGCATATTCAGCCACAGAATTCCTTGTACAGGGAGTCTTCAACTTACAACCACAATTGGGAGAAAAAAAATCTGTGGCTAAGCAAGGTGGTGGTTAAAGTGAGTTGTGCTTCGTGTTGCGACCGTTTTGCCAGGGTTCTTAAGTAAATCACTAAAGTTGTGAAGTGAATCATGTGGTCATTATGTGAATCTGGCTTCCCCCATTGGCTTTGCTTGTGGGAAACCATCTGGGAAGGTCACAAATGGAGCTCACATTAACCCTGGGATGTTGGTGCTACCATTATGCATACATGCTGGTTGCCAGGCGCCCAAATTTTGATCATGTGACCCTGGGGAGGAGGCTACAGTGGTTATAGATGCAAGGACAGGTTGTAAGTCACTTTTTTCAGTTTGATGCACTTTTGAATGGCTGCTAAGCAAATGGTTGTAAGTTGAGGGCTTCCTATATGTAGTACTTTTTCATATATAATAGTTAAGAGTCACAAATAGATTTACTTTCTATTTGAATATATCTCAATGCAAAAACAAAAACGCCAACCTTTTCCTGGAGACCCTACATTTCAAGATTAATGTCGTGGGCTGCCAACAGAGGAGGAGGTTGGGGAGGAACATGGGCCAGTCCTGGAGTTTGGGGAAAGCTCTGGTGAGGGCTCTGCATCGGAAGCAGAGAGGGTACCAGGGCCGTATGCCAGTTATCAGCTGCCTTCAGAGTCAGACATCAGTGAGGCAGACGAACAGTTGGATCCTGTTCCTAGAGTTGCCAGATGAAGAGAACAGCTAAAGAGCAGAGGTCAACATGGGAATAAGGCCACAGGTGGATGATGAATGGCCCCTCCCATAGGGAATAAAAGAGGAGCAAAAGGGGAATGGAGTTTGCAGGAGACAATTAGTTCGCTTAATTGGCTCGTGACTCCTTGCCAAATTCTGCAGATATCGGCCTGTCAGCTTTTCAAGCCAGATAAGGTCTATGACTGTAAATCCTTCTTTGAAAGACTTTGCTGGATGTGAATGAGCAGAATTCAGAGTCAATTAATAAAAGGGGTTTTTGCCGGGACCAGGAGTTTCCTTCATGCTCTTGGGAAGCCTCGGTCAGAACAGTTAAGCTCCATCCTAACAACCAAGTATTTTTATTTCACCATCATGATGGTTTTGATCAGGAGCCAGAAATAGCGTTACCATGTATGCATTGGTGGACATAACTAAACCCAGTTGTTGATAAATCATTCTGGAATTTTCCTTTCTTCCTTGATTCTCACCCTGCGTTAGGATTGTCCTCCTGGGTCAAAAGACTTCCGAGAGGTTCAATGTGCAGAATTCGATCACATCCCCTTTCGGGGCAAATATTACACCTGGAAGACGTACCGAGGGGGTAAGTGTAGCATTTTCCAATAGCTTCAACATCCACATGGCCTTAATATAAGCGGAAGTTAACCGAATTTTGCAGAGTGGGATGCTTTTTGCATAATTGTCCAACTGTGTTTTGTTCCCAGGGCAACTTATTCCAATCCTATCTGTGCTTTTCTATGTTTTCTCTCCAACAGTCAGTGAGAATTCCATGCAGGTTGAATCCTAAAGGCCTTAAATATTTTTCTTAGGAAGGTTTTGAGTTGGGTTGGGGTTTTATGCATGGTATGTAAAGTTTAACACTCAGAGAATTGAAGCTGCTATTAGCATATTTGCAAGAGGCATGATGGCTCAGCGCAGGGGTGAAATCTTCTTATCTTTGCCACCGGTTCGGTAGCAATGTGAGCACACAACGTGCATTCCCGTCACCTACAGGACCTTCCGCGCATGTGCAAAGTGTGCCCGCAAAGGTAAGCAAACAGCGACAGGGGGGGGGGGGAAATCTGCTGTGATTTAGATTAGCTAGAAAGCAGGAAATCAGGCGAACAGGTAGCATTTTTACTACCGATTCGGGAGAACCGGTCCAAACTGGTAGCATTTCACTCCTGGCTCAGTGGTTAAAGACGCTAAGTATGTCGGCTGGAAAGCTGACGGCTTGAGTTCAAGACCCAAGCACTGCGTTGCGGGCTGAGCTCCCATTACTTGCACTAGCTCCTGCCCATCTAGCAGTCCAAAAGCAAGTAAATGTGAGTAGATGAATAGGTACCACTTCAATAACGGAGTTCTGTGCCCCTCAGTGTATAGTCATGATGGTCACATGACCACATAAGTGTCTTCGGACAATACTGGCTCCCTTGGCTAAGAAATGGAGATGAGCATCGCCCCTCCAAGAATCAGACTCAACTGAACAGGGGAAACCTTTTCCTTTATTAGCATATCTAAACAGCTACTGTCTGGCTTCTGTCATGCTCTGTAAACAAAGGATGCCTTATCCTTGGGTCAGCAACCCATGGCTCTGGAGCTGCATGTGGCTCTTTCATCCTTCTGCTGCGGCTCCCTGTCGCCAGTTGGCTCCACAATTGATAGGGCTTTCGGTTAGGAAAAAGGATGCTGTGCTAGGAGGAGACTCTATGGTGGGGGAACCGGGCTTCCAGTTAGGAGCTTTGTGGCTCTTTGAGTGTTTAAGGTTGCCGACCCCTGTGCCTTATCCTATCTGACTCCTGCCAACTGTACAATATTGTATTCTTACAGGCCAGTCTAACTGACCAATCAGTCCCCTCATTTGGACCAATTGAGACATGCTTGTGGCCCTCCAGGGTACAATTGCATTGAAGCAATAAAAACACAAAGTTATTGGAAGAGTTAAATCAATTTTTACACATCCGTTTATTGCTTTGGGATTCTACTTTGTCCTGCAGTCTCTTCCTAATTTTTGAAGGACATAATGTTCTTTTTAAATGCTTTCAAGGTTGTTGAAAATTTGCCTTTTCTCTATCGCCCTCTTTATAAGTAAACAATTGGCCTATGTTTATTGTGTTTTGAGTTATTTTTTCTTATAAAAAGGCTATATTTAATATAGTTGTGAGGTCCAACAGGAAAATAGCCTGGGAGAAAAACTGAAATTTCAATAACTTATTTCACCTTTACCGCTTTGAATCTTAATATCTTGTGTTAAGCAATGGAGTAGTGAGGAGTTGCTATGGCTTAAGGCATCAGTTGGCCTTAATCCAGCTGTGCAAATAGAGAAAAATGAGAGATACCATATTTTTCAGTGTATAAGACACATCTTTTTCCCTCAAAAAAGAGGCTGAAAATCTGGGTGCGTCTTATACACTGAATACAGGATTTTTGACCTCCCGAAACCCCACTCCCTTCACCAAAATGGCCGTGCATAGTTTGTAGGAGGCTTTCAGAGAGTTCCTGGGGGCTGTGAAAAATGGGCAAAAAACGGGGCGTTTCCGCCCCCCCCCCCGCCCCCGAGCACTCTACAAGCCTCCTAAAGGCTATCCATGCCTTTTTTAAAAAAAAAAAACAACGGGGCCGTTTTTGCAAAAAACAGGCCATTTTTGGGAGGTTTGCAGAGTGCAAAAAACGTTTTTTAAAATTGCCTCTTCAAAACCTTTTTTTTTATTAAAAGAGTTTTATACAAACAAATTTTCCCCCTTTTCACCCTCCCGCCATACAATGTAAATCTCATACAGATGCTATGCCCCCCCAACCCCCCCCCAAAAATTTTCTCATTCAAATATTATACTAAACACTTTACCCCCTCCCCTCCCCCATCTTAAAATAGATTACTCATTCACATATTATACCCCCTCACCTCCCAACTAACATAATATAAGTTTCTCTTAAAGTAACAATAGCCCATTGATCCCATCTTCTAAGTTAGTTGAACATATATAAATCATAATATAAATTTCTCTTAAAATAACAATATTTCATTAATCCCATCTTCTAGATTCTAGATCTTCAAAACCTTGATGTGTCTTATACTCCGGTGCATCTTATACTCCGAAAAATATGGTAGATAGAAAAGAGAGAGAGAGAGAGAGAGAGAGAGAGAGAGAAAGGCAAGGCAGGTGCTTTTCCAGGCAGCTCCTATTTTTCCAACTCTGATCTACAACTGCAAAAGGAGGCACAACAAGGGGACTGCGTAGCTCAGGCTTTTTTTCAGGGATTGTGTGTGGAATTTCACATTCCCCACCCCTCCTACTCTCAGTATAGAAAGAGCTACAAGGCCGCAGACAGAAACAAGGCCCAGGAAAGGCTGTGGAGAGGAAGCCAGACAGGGAAGATTGTGGGGAAAAAAGGATGAGTTTTCACGGTGAATGATTATCGTGGCTAATTTCTTTGGGAGAAGAGCTACAGGATGAAGAAGGAAAAGAAAAAGAAAAAGACCACGTAATGAAAACAGAATTTGAAATGCTACAGCAGTGTTTCTCAGCCTTGGCCACTTTAAGATATGTGTGGACTCCCAGAATTCCAGCTGTCATGTTCAGGGGTGGGCTTCAAAAATTTTAGCAATCTGCCTGGTTGCAGGCTGGGTGTGGCCATAGTGGGCGTGGTCTAGTCGGCCTCCTGCACCATGGCGGCGGGGGTGGGGGGCGCTTTCGCCTTCTCCAGGCTCTGGAGGCTTTCCTTGAGCCTCTGGGAGGGCAAAAACTGCCTCTCCCGGGCTCCGGAGGCCTTCCGGGAGGCCGGTTTTCCCCCCTCCCTGAGCCTCCGTGCGGGCCCTGCATTTACCTCACATCAAAAATGGGCCGTGTGAAGACTCCTGGGAGGTGCGGGGTGGGCGAGGCCAGCCAGGAGTGGGATTTGGAGTTCTCCGAACCGGCCATAACGTTAGCTACGGCTTCTCCCGAACCCGGGCGAACCTGTAGCAGCCACTCCTGGTCATGTTACAGTTAAAGTCCACACATCTTAAAGCCACCAAGATTGAGAAACACCGTCCTATGGTGTTTGTTCTGAGGAAATAACGTTTCCCCCAGGAACTAGGCATTTATAATTCTTTAGGTAAAGAGGGGGGAAAGTGCAAGGGAAAGAAAGAAGCTGTCTGGGGAAGGACATTTTCTGGCTAGCATGTTGCAGCTTTCATTCCCCGCTAAGGAAAAGTTTGAAGGGAAAAAAATTGTGCGGCTTCCAGCCGCTGAGAGCTTGCCCACCCAGATATACTGTGCAAGATTTTTATGTTGGAAAGAATTCCGAAGGTCACCCAGTTCCCTGCTCTGGGCCGAAATCTTGCAACTTCAGCATTCTTGGCAGGCAAATTTACAGCCTCTGCTTAAAACTCCTGCGGAGAACAAAAGGCCATCGTTTCTTGAGGTAGTTTGTTCCAAGGCCAAACAGTTAATAGGAAGGTTCTTTTTTAGTTTTAGCCCAATGGCTGCCCTTCCACTTCTCCACATTAGTTCTTCTGTGGAATCACAGAAAGCAGTTTCACATTATTGTCCCTCGTATAGCTCGTGTTACAAGAAACATCCATTTGGTTCAGTGCCAAGTGGGGAGAAAGACACTGGAAACATGGGGGCTGATTGGAAAGACGGTTTATTGATGAACAGGGCCACGTGGTTTAGGTCCTGGGCAATGAGCACCTGGAATTGAGAGAGAGAAAGGTATTTATACCCTCTCTTGGGCCTTGCCCTTGAGCTCCCTGTTCCTGTGCAAGAAATGTGTTCTATCGGTTGTCGTAGGGGTCACTGCTAACCTTGTAGGTTTTCTGAGTCAAGCTTGGTTGAAGCTTGCCGGGTGATGCATTGCCCCCAGGTGACTTTGTAATGCAGTGAGCCCTGCTGCTAGATAATCCTATAATATCCTAGAGGGTCATGTCTTAATCTGGTGCTTCTCAACCTTGGCAACTTTAAGACCTGAGGACTTTATAACTCCCAGAATTCCTCTACCAAATTGGCTGACTGGAGAATCCTGGGAGTTGAAGTCCAAGTGTCTTTAAGTTGCCAAGGTTGAGAAACACTGTCTTAATCAGTGGTGAAATTCAATTTTTTTTATTACCGGTCCTGTGGGTGTGGCTTGGTGGGCGTAGCAGGGGAAGGATGCTGCAAAATATCCATTCTCACCCCATTCCAGGGGAAGGATACCTCAAAATCTCCATTCTCACCCCACTCCAAGGGAAGGATATTGCAAAATCCCCATTCCCACCCCACCCTGGGGCCAGCCAGAGGTGGTATTTGCCGGTTCTCTGAACTACTCGAAATTTCCACTACCTGTTCTCCAGAACTTGTCAGAACCTGCTGAATTTCACCCCTGGTCTTTTTTAATATTTCCTATAATATTTTGTTCTTCTAGGAGAGGGGTGGGTGCTAACTTTCTACACTAGTAAGGTAAATAATTGGAGGGGGAGAGAGAGAACCAGCATTGTGCTTTCCTTTAATAAAGGCCAAACCTCCTAGGTTTTTTTTTTTAAATACTCTTTCCAGGGCTTGGTTTCTTGATTTACCAGCATTCTTGTCACTTTCCCTTAAACATGCTTAGCTCCTTAAACAAATCCCAGACCTTTGGCATGTGGCTCAAAGGTCAAGTATGGCCCTTGGCCAAAAAAGAAAAGAAAAGAAAAAAAAAACCCACCAAAGCTGCATATCCTGGCTTACGTCCTTCGAACTGAGATTCCTTTCCACTGTTCCATCTGTTTTTGCTAAACACTCAGACATGGCCATTCAGCCAAACCACCTCTGAGACATCTGTTAATAAGCTCCAGGTTTCTCAGCTGCTAACCCTCTGAAGGAGCTGAGCAGTGTGGGACTCCAGGAAGCCAGAGCTGAAATGAATTTAAAATATAAGGGGACAGATGGATATGCAATCAACTTCCTTCCTTCCAGATTTGTAGGCATGGCTTCAGTTTTTGACTCTCCTAGTCGAAAGAGGTTCCTCTTTCGCTTGCTGATACAATAGCCAGGGTTCACACAACACACTTAAGCAGGTCAGTTCAGGGTCCAGAAGAAGACCCACGAGGCTTGATTTTCTTCAAAGTTCCATTTTATTAGAGATGTCATATTGGCACATCTGGGAAGTTTCCAGGTTTTGCACACCTAAAAGAAAGTTTAAGTTCCTGCCCAACACCCACATGTCCATCACATGGCCCAATCAGGCACCGTCCCAATTGGAGATACCTCCCAGTTACGCCACTCCAGCTGCAGAGCAAGATGACCTTGACTTTCTGAGAAAGGAATGTTATTTTGACTGCATCTACCCACTCCATATAATTCCCTCCTCCCAGTTTCCCACAGCAATAAATGTGGCAGGCCTGTTAGTAAAGGGTATTGTTTAACCCAAAATAATATCAGGGAACTTGTGAGTCCTCCCGTTTCTGCAAATCCAGGATCCTAACCAACTACAGGTATTCCTTATGACCACGTTTGAGCCCAAAATCTCTGTTGCTAAGCAACAGTTGTTAAATGAGCTTTGTCCTGTTTTACGACCTTTTTGCCATGGTTGTTAAGTGAATTGCTGCAGTTGTTTAGCATGCTGCAACAGTTGCAACCACAACTGAGCCCAAAATTTATGTTGCTAAGTGAAACATATGTTAAGTGAGTTTTCTTCATTTTATGATCTTTCCTGCCACAGTGGTTAAGTGAATCATTGCAGTGGTTGAGTTAGTAGCATGGTTGTTAAGTGAGTCGGGCTTCCCCATTGACTTTGCTTGTCATAAGGTCGCAAATGTGTGGACTTCAACTTCCAGAAATCGCAGCCAGTCATATGGAATTCTGGGAGTTGAAGGAGGGGTGAAATGCTACAGGTTCGGGCCGGTTCGCAGAACAAGTAGTAAAAAATACGTCACACAGCTTCAGATGATATTCCAGGGCTGGAAGGGACCTAGAGGTCATCTAGTCCAACCCTGCTCCAGCAGGAAATTGTTAAAGTGAGTTTCTGTCTTTTGATCCTCCAGTTAGGGAAGGAAACTGCAAAATCTCCCTTCCCTCCCCACTCCAGGGGAAGGATACTGCAAAATCTCCATTCACTCCCCACTCCAGGGGAAGGATACTACAAAATCTCCACTCCCTCCTTATTCCAGGGGAAGGATACTGCAAAATCTCCATTCCTCCCCACTCCAGGGGAAGGATACTGCAAAATCCCCATTCCCTCCTGATCAGCTGGTACTCGGGAGGCAGAGAATAGATGGGGTGGGGCCAGTCAGAGGTGGTATTTACTGGTTCTCTGAACTACTCAAAATTTTGGCTACTGGTTCTCCAGAACTGGTCAGAACCTGCTGAATACCACCTCTGCTCTGACTGAGGAAGAGGCTTGGGACATGTGCCACAACACAACACAAATGCACATTTTTTGCTTAATGAGGTAAAGATTCATTCTGCAATCCGGCCTCTGATGAACTCATGTGAATTCATTCCCTGCTTGCAGGTGGTGTCAAGTCCTGCTCACTCAACTGTTTGGCCGAAGGTTTTAATTTCTACACTGAGCGGGCTGCAGCGGTGATTGATGGAACAGCTTGCCGCCAGGACTCCCACGACATCTGCGTCAGCGGAGAGTGCAAGGTGACCGCATGTTACTCAAACCATTGGTCTTTCCTGCCCATACAGTACTCTCTGCTTATTGCTCCAGTGCAATACAGGTAGTCCTCAACCTACGACCATAATGGAGCTTGCCGATCACAGTCATAAGTCATGAGAGTCGTAAATCAGGTCACCCACACAAACAACCTGATTTTATAATCTTTTTTTTTTTTGCAAAGGTTGTTAACTCTGCAGTCATTAAGCATTCAGTTTTGGTCGCCAGGATGTAGAAAAGATGTGGAGACTCTAGAAAGAGTGCAGAGAAGAGCAACAAAGATGATTAGGGGACTGGAGACTAAAACATATGAAGAACGGTTGCAGGAACTGGGTATGTCTAGTTTAATAGAAAGAAGGACCAGGGGAGATATGATAGCAGTGTTTCAATATCTCAGGGGTTGTCACAAAGAAGAGGGAGTCAAACTATTCTCCAAGGCACCTGAGGGTAGGACAAGAAGCAATGGGTGGAAACTAATCAAGGAGAGAAGCAACTTAGAACTGAGGAGAAATTTCCTGACAGTTAGAAAAATTAATCAGTGGAACAGAAGTTGCCTCCAGAAGTTGTGAATGCCCCAACACTGGAAGTCTTTAAGAAGATGTTGGATAGCCATTTGTCTGAAGTGGTATAGGGTTTCCTGCCTAGGCAGGGGGTTGGACTAGAAGACCTCCAAGGTCCCTTCCAACTCTGCTATTGTATTGCATTGTAAGTGATTTCCTAAGTGGCCCATTCTGCTGAAAACTGGAAGTAACTTCTGGATTTTGGCAAAACTATCATAAAAGCAGTCATGTAAGTATGGGGGATGCTGCAAATGGCCATAAATGTTGCTGAAAGTCTAAACTGCAGTCACCTGATTGCAGGTGGTAGCCATCAGAACTTCAAATCCAGATTGTAAGTATGTGCCAAAGGTGCTTTTTTGAAACCATGACCTGGATGACTGAGACATTCAGGTTGTAAGTAAACCCCCCTCCCCCCAAGTACGTCTGTTGTAACTTCAAACAGTTGCTAAGCGACCAATTGTAAGTCAAAGACTTCTCGTATGCTACTTCTGGACTTAATTTGGAGGTGAATGTAAGAATACAATTAGGTGCATTAATACCTTCTCCATTGGAGAATTAACCAATGGAATTCACTGGCACAAGATGTATTCATGGTGTTTGTTCAGGTGGCTATAAAAGTTAAGGAGACAAACTGATGAGAGATAGATCTATCATTAACTATTGACCATCTTAAAAACACCAAGACATTCAGGTTGTAAGTACCCCACCCACCCATGTAGGTCTGTTGTAACTTCAAACAGTTGTTAAGCGACCAGTTGTAAGTCAAGGACTTTTCGTATGCTACTTCTGGACTTAATTTGGAGGTGAATGTAAGAATACAATTAGGTGCATTAATACCTTCTCCATTGGAGAATTAACCAATGGAATTCACTGGCACAAGATGTATTCATGGTGTTTGTTCAGGTGGCTATAAAAGATAAGGAGACAAACTGATGAGAGATAGATCAATCATTAACGATTGGCCACCTTAAAAACACCAAGATTCTTGATAGTATTTGTTGAAAAACAGCCACAGCAAAGGCAGTTTCCTTTGTCCTATGCCTGTGAACTTTTGAAAGTGCCCTGATGGACCTTGGATACAATTCACGAAAATTCTTTCTAAGAGGCAGTTTTTAGCATCGAACAAAAAAAGAAGGGTTATGTAGGCTTTGTGGCAACATCTGTATGGCCACTGTGGGGGGGGGGGGGGAAACAGGGTTTTTAAAAAAAAATCTGGAGCATTTTAGGTTTTTACGGGAACGAACTGGAAAGCTATTAAAGTGATAGCACCAGACCCACCAACATTTTCCATTTATTTCCCATAAGCACGTGGGCTGTGACCGCATCTTAGGCTCAGACACTAAGGAGGACAAATGCCGGGTTTGTGGAGGAGATGGGACCACCTGTGAGACCATCGAAGGGATCTTCAACCATTCGCTGCCTGATGGCGGTAAGGATGACTTTCTGACTCAATAGGTTTCAAAACGAGAGAGCCGTAGGAGCAGAGTTGGCATCATTTCACACAAAGGTGCTTCTATTATTTTGAGAAAAAAATTGTTATTGAAAAATGAACACCCACTGAGATTGAATTTGGGATGTTTTTGCTTGTGAACAATAACCAATGGCCAGTATCTAAAATGCCACACGCCCCTTGGTCACAAAACAGTGGTGTTTTGCAACTTTTAAGATACGTCTTCAAGGAGGATTGCAATGATAATGCAGAAATGGTCAAATGAGCAACATAAACACAGACACTGTGCATTTTAAAATATTGTGGTTCAGTTCATCTGAAAACCTGGAGAAAGACAAAGCTTGGCTGGCTAAACTGATGTCCAACTTACTTGTGTGTGTAATCATTACATAATGTAGATGTTGTTGGAAGAAATGTCCATCTGAGTTCAGTTCCAAATAGGGAGAAAGACAATGGAAACATGGAAGCTGTTTGGAAAGATGGTTTAATGGTGGACAGGACCACATGGGTTGCCATAAAGAAGAGGGAGTCAAGCTATTCTCCAAGGCACCTGAGGACAGAACAAGAAGCAATGGGTGGAAACTAATCAAGGAGAGAAGCAACTTAGAACTGAGGAGAAACTTCCTGACAGTTAGAACAATTAATCAGTGGAACAGCTTGCCTCCAGAAGTTGTGAATGCCCCAACACTGGAAGTCTTTAAGAAGATGTTGGATAGCTATTTGTCTGGAATGGTATAGGGTTTCCTGCCTAGGCAGGGGGTTGGACTAGAAGACCTCCAAGGTCCCTTCCAACTCTACTATTGTATTGTATTGTACATGGTTTGAGGTCCTGGGTAATTGAGCACATAGGTGAGAGAGGGAGGCGGGAAGGAGAGAGAGAGATTGATTGATTTATACCCTCTCTTGGGCGCCGCCTTGTAGCTTCCTGTTCCTGTGTAAGGGCAGGTATCCTGATTGGTTGTCAGACTCCCATGGGGCCATGCAGGGGTAACTTTGTAGGTTGTCTTGAGTACTAGGCTTGGTTGAATCTTGCTGAGTGATGAGGTAATGAAGCTAATCCTATCATGTCCTGAGGGTGAAGGTCTTAATCCCATCACCCTGGAGCTGAAGGGGGGGATGGAGTTGCAGGAAGCTGCTTTGTCTTTAAAACACGTTTCTCCTTTTCTGATCCAGGGAAATATAATATTCTGCCTCTTTAATATTTCCTACAATATTTCATTCTTCTAGGACATGGGTGGGTGCTAACTTTCTTAAAATGTACACGTTTAAATTACAGTTTAGATTCTGTTTTCATTTTAACAAATCTTAACCACATTTATAAGACTCTCATTTGGAAATGGGGAAGGCAAAGTTGTTTTGGTCATTCCTTTCTGTCCCCTTCTGAGTTTATACAGTATCCTAAACCAGTATTTTAAAAAAAACACTTCCTATATTCCCATAACTTGTGCCACCAAAATTAAAGCATATTACAGTTTAGTATTATGGCCAGATTAATACAATGTATTGTAAGGTCCCAGCAGTTTCCCTGAGCCACCGAGATGCCAAAGAGAGTGAGACTTGAGACAAGGCTTGCAAAAAAATATCAGCTTTTATTTATGGCCATAGCAAAAGCTGGGTAACAAAACTATGTCCAAAACATACAAACAAATACATGTAAGGAATAGCCACACCCTGCAAGAGAGGCTCAGAGTATTATATACATGTTAGGCAGATACAAACAAAGTTTATCCAATCAGAGACAAAGATTCGTTACCAACGTGACCTTAAAAGCGTTCTTTTGTATCAAGCTCCTGTCTCTGTCTACCTTATCTATGGAGTATTCCTATATAGCCTTGTGTAGGGGTGGCAGCCCCCCCTTTGCCAAGTTGTTTTTTCGGCAGAATGCTTTTAAGGATTTATGAGCCAGGAAAACTCCCTAGTTTGGTTCCTTTATCTATGGGGCCTCATATTCCCGTGTAACAATTTCTTCTATGTTTTCAAGAATGTGCCTAGCTTTGAAGCCAAGAATAGAAGCGAGACGCAGCAGTGACATAACATTTGCAGCCCAGTATTAAGGTTCCAATTTGCTAGGCTAGAAAACAACTAACTTCTGACAGCATACAATAATATAAGCAGAAGCCAATAACAAAGCTTAATTCTTTTTTTAAAAATAATTTTTATTTGTTTTTAAACAAGGACAAACAAACATAAAAATAAAATTTAAAAAACCCCATCTTCCATTACAAATTGTAGAAAGTGTGTCAGTTGGTTACAGTATTTCCATGCACCTCTTCCATAGTCACCACCTGCTTTTCATATCAAATCGCATATTTTAAATTCACCTATATTCATGTATGTCACAATTATTATATCTCAATCTTAATTTGACTATAATTGGTTTTACGTCTTTTTATATATAATATTCAAAATCTGGAATAGGATTACATGATAACATTCCATTAAATCATCCTAAAATCATCCAACAGTTGCTGCATATTCTGAGAGTCACAATCCCACCGCACTTATCTGCAAGATTATGTAAAATTACCCTGCGTAAAATTTGCATATTTGATGCAACTCCAGTAAGTCAATACTTGGTTATAAATTCCCCACTCCGTTTTTAACATTGTTTTTCAGGCTATGAGGAGGTGATACTGATTCCCAAAGGATCTGTCCGCATTGATATCCGGGAACTTAATCATTCTCTGAGTTATCTTGGTGAGAAGTTTGTATTATCCGGGAAATGTTTTAGGTCTTATGTTCATGAAATGACTTTCTGTAGATGTTCCCAGGGGTGGGATTCAGCCGATTTGGACCGGTTCAGGTGAACTGGATGCTAATTTTACATCTGGTTCGCCGAACCGGTAGTTGTAAGGCCTGGCTGGCCTCGCCCAATCCGCCCTTCCCAGGAGTCTCCACACGGCCTGTTTTGGATGCCAGGTAAGTGCAGAGCCTGCATGGAGGCTCTGGGAGAGCAAAAAACGGGCCTCCTGGAAGTTCCAGAAGTCTGGAAACAAGCCCATTTCCGCCCTCCAGAAGGCCTTCGGAGCTCGGGGGAGGCCGTTTTTGCCCTCCCAGAGGCTCGAGTGAAGCCTCGGGAGCCTGGGGAGGGTGAAGACACACACACACACACTGCCGTGGTGCAGGAGGCTGAGTAGGGCATGGCCACCATGGCCACACCCACCCAGCAACCGGGCAGAGAACCGGTTTCTAAAATTTTTGAATCCCACTCCTGGATGTCCCCCAGCAATTCTTTTCTGTCTTTACCAGCTTTCCTGTACTTCAGAACGTGCTAAAGAGAAACTCTTGCTTCTCTGGAGGTTATTTTGCCCATTAGCTTAATTTGTCAGCCTTTCGCAGTAAATAAGAACTATTCAAAAAAAAATATATAGAAGGACACACAACCTGAAAGGTCAAAATAAACACTCTTTTTTTTCCTTCTTCAAAAAGTTGCCATTGTTTGCAATAGTGGGAAGTATCTGTAGCTCAGGTGTAGGATGAGGATGGAGGTTTTCTCCCACTTTATAGGATGGTTTCCGAACATTCCATGAGGTCACGTGAGGTCAGGGTCACATCAGGTCAGGGACTTGTGATGGGTCGGGTGTGGGTGTGGGTCAGGTGTGGGTCACAAGTAAGGTGAGGTGTGAAGGACCCACACCTGACCCATCACAAGGCCCTCATTTGACACATCCCACACCTGACCTACTGACCTTACAAGCAGAAAAACTCTGACACTGAAATTTCCTAAATTCCGCTGAAGATGTTACCTAGCCTGGTCATGAAAAGTTCGGAAACCAACGCACAAGCTCAAAGAATGAACTTCCACCCTCAGTTGACTTTGTATTGTAAGCTTTAATATCTAACCCTAGCCCTAATCCTGGTCAGTCTTCAGAAAGTAAACCTGGTTGTGGCTTACTGATGCATGCCCGTAAAGAACATACGAATTTTCTTAGGTTGGCCCTGTGGGGATGGGCAGAGCAGAAGAGACTATGAAGTAAGGCAGCTACCAACCTCAGTGCATGCCACCTAGGTCAACCACAAGATCCGGGATGGCGAACCTATGGCACGCATGCCAGAGGTGGCACGCAGAGCCCTCTCTGTGGGCATGCGTGCCATCGCCAGCTGCTATTCTAGTTTCTGGTGTACACATGCGTGCCTGCCAGCTGGTATTTGCGGGTGCTGGAGCTCCAGAAAATAGGCCATTTTGGGGGCCATTTTCAGGCTGTTTTTTGGGCCGTTTTAGCCCAAAAAAGGACAAAAATCTCCCTGAAAAGGCCCCAACACAACCCAAAAATGACCCAAAGTGGCCAAAACAGGCAGCAGCCAACTAGTGTTCGGGTTTCCGGCACTCGGGCGCGCATACATGCACATTCCGACTTGGGCACTTGGTACTGAAAAGGTTCACCATCACTGCACTAGGTGGTAGCAAAGAAATTCAGAAAACTGTAGCTCTTTGCTGCCATTAGTGGTTATTGATATTCTTGCAGCCTAAATCTCATAGTCCAGTGATGGCGAACCTTTTGGGGCTCACGTGCCAAAAGCAGCGGGAGCGCAAGGGGGGTCATGTGCAGGCATGCCACACCCATAATGCTATGCGCACGACCCCAGCACTCATGCACGCACGACCAGCCCCCCCAGCCCCCATTTTTTGTGTGCTTTTTTCGCCCTCCCCAGGCTCCAGAGGCTTTATAGGAGCCTGGGGAGGGTGAAAACAGCCTCCCCCACCTCCCCCCGGAAGCCCTCTGGAGGCTTCAGGAGCTTCCCTGAAGCCTCCGGAGTGCAAAAAATGGCCTTAAAAGAAGACCAAAGTCAGCTGGCCAAGGCGCACATGCGCGCTGGCCAGCTGACAGGGCAACATCTCGCGTGCCTGGACAAATGAAGGATTTGAAGGGTTCCCTACAGGCAAACTGGAAATTTGGCCACGGACCTCCGATTTGCTTGTAGGATCGTTTTTTGCTCTCCGGAGCCTTCAGAGAAGCTCCTGAAGCCTCCGGAGGGCGATAAAGGGCCTCAAAAGAAGGTCGAAGTCACCTGGCCAAGGCGCACATTCGTGCTGGCCAGCTGACAGGGCAACGTCTCGCATGCCCAGACAAATGACTCCACGTGCCACCTGTGGCACGCTTGCCATAGGTTCGCCATCATGGTCATAGCCCTAGCACAGAATACAGTACAACCTGCCAGTTCCTGAACCCCCGCTGCTGCTGTTCCTTCCTGCAGCTTGCTTGTCTGCACAAGCCTTAGGCATCAGGAGAAGTCTGCTTCCCCAAATGTGGGCTCTAAGCCCTTGATCAGATTACTAATATTGCAAGGTTGGCGAGGGGCAGGTGGGGCGAGTGTGTGTTCCACCTGGTTTGGGTTGCCTGAGGCTTGGCTTTGTCATCCCCAATTCGGGGATGCCGAAGCCGATCCAGAACAGCAGACAAAAGGTGCAGGTTTTGCTTCCTCTTATTGAAGGGTTCCAAGAAAAGGGGTCCTTGCTAGAAAAATGCCAAGGAACCTTGAACAGTAGAATTAAGAAAGGTTTATACATCTTCACTAAAGCAGATGCTGGGATAAGGTGGGATATATAAAACAAATCTTCTAATACAGGGGTGTCCAAACTTGGGAACTTTAAGACTTGTGGACTGCAACTCCCAGAATTCCCCAGCCAGCCATGCTGGCTGGGGAATTCTGGGAGTTGTAGTCCACAAGTCTTAAAGTTCCCAAGTTTGGACACCCCTGTTCTAATACATTAATAATAAATTTTAGTTCTAACAATTGTCCTATTGGTCTCTAGCGGTGCCCATTCCTAAGCCTTGGCTAATGAATGCTCCAGGAGTTATCTAATACACATTCTATTTGCCCCAGGCCATCCTTTTTCCTAACTTCTAGCTGAGCAATGCAGGATATTTAACTTTTTGATACTATTATCAGTCCTCTAACCACCTAGAACCGTGATGGCGAGTCTATGGCACGTGTGCCACAGGTGGCACGCAAAGCCCTCTCTGTGGGCACATCAGCTGTCGCCCCAGCCCAGTTCCATCGCACATACACGCACGCCTCCCGCAAGCCAGCTGGTGTTTGGGTCTCTGCTGCACATGCACGAGGGCGGGGGGTGTACATGAGGAGGTGCTCACATTGCATTTTGGGCCCCGTTTTGCTTCCAGGTTGGTGCAGGAGGCCTTCCAGGCCCAAAACGGGGTCACGGATCACACACGCATTGCATTATGGGTGTAGGTGCGCTATCGCGTGCGCGCACACACACTTTCGGCACATGGCAACAAAAAGGTTAGCCATCAATGACCCAGAATCGATGCAAATGTGACAGGTGCTTATTCTCTGTGAATAAGCATCCTTTGTTCTTGCCCGACAGACTCCACAATTACGGGCTTCCCGGTTTTATTTCAAGCGCATGCCACGGCCTTGCTTCGTTTTAGCGGACAGCCCATCAGCTCGAAACATTTTCCTTTGGCTTCTTCTTCCAGCTCTGAGAGGAGAAAATGATGAATATTTTGTCAACGGGAAACTATCGATCGACCCTCCCCGGCGCTTTGACATTGCGGGAACCACATTCCACTACGGGCGCTCTCAGGATGAACCGGAGTCTCTCGAGGCCCTGGGCCCAACTAACATCACCCTGATCGTTATGGTTAGTTCTAATCGGGGGGACGGGGGATAGCTGCTACGGGTTCAGAGGTGGGTTCCTACCGGTTCGGGCCGGTTCAGCTGAGTAGGTAGTAACTCGGCTGCCCACGCACCTGAAACGGTTCCATCCGCGGTGCCATAGGCGCCGCCATCTTGTTTTTTACAATTGCACATGCGCACATTAGCATGCGCGTGCCCAAAATGTGTGCAAGCCCGAAGCACGTGACTGAGCTAACCGGCAATAAAAGAAGCCGGAACCCACCCCTTATACGGGTTTGCCTGGGTTCAGGAGAACCCGTAGCTAACGTTATGGCTGGTTCGGAGAACTCCGCCAAATCCCACCTCTATCTGGGCAGCAAACTAGTAGCCAGTACAGCTCACAGACCAGAAATGTAAGGTGTGTACATCTAGATGCACCCACATAACTGCCGTATTTAATAACATCAATTCATAGTTGCTCTCATGCATTTGGCTCTGTGCATGTTTTCACACCCAGAAGGCACTCTTTATTTGAATGGGATCACTAGAGCAATGTAATAGCATAGTTGTCGAGGCCTCAAATAGCGAATAGAAGAAACCATTGAAAATAAAACCTCATTTCCTACTGCAATAAATGGTCACATATGTTCCTTTTCTTTCAACAGTTCTGTGACACTGTTGCCTGTCTATTGTTAATAGGTTCTTGTGCGAGAAGAACTGCAGAGGATCCGCTACAAGTTCAATGCACCCATTGTTCGCAATTCCATGGCCCAATATTTATGGCAGTACGTCTCATGGACAAAGTGTTCGGCCATTTGTGCTGGAGGTAAGAGCTTAAGGATCCTGTTAAAAGTAAGGCAGAAAGCGAACAATAAGTTAAATATTGACAGTTGATTGTTACTGATAGCAATAGCCCTTAGACTTATATACCGCTTTACAGCCCTCTCTAAGCAGTTTACAGAATCAGCATATTGCCCCCAATTCTCATTTTGCTCACCTCGGAAGGACGGAAGGCTGAGTCAACCTTGAGCCTGGAGAGATTCGAACTGCCAAATTGCAGTCAGCCAGCAGTCAGCAGAAGTGGCCTGCAGTAGTGCACCCTAACCACTGCGCTACCGCGGCTCATAGCTAAACATTGCAAAAGAGATTTTCTTAAAACATTTCTATCACTTTCTACTTCTCATATTTTCCCCTTAAGGATAGGTTTTCTTTAAAAAAACAAAATAGTAGTTCCTGCTTTTTGTATCATGATGGAGTCTAAATGAAGGCAACTACTATCATTTGTGTATTTTTTTGCTTGACATCAGACAAGCAAGCAACCTACCACAATGAAAGAAATAAGACTATACATTAAGCATCACACAAGGTTCATCACTATTCAGCTTCTTGATTACATGTACAGCTTGTACAATTTGTATAATAACACCTGGATTTCCCGCGTCCTGTGCATAAATCTAGTGTCAAGTGACATCTTCACAAAGTACTGTAATGCCCTCAAGTTTGTGATGTCTGCAATTAGTCTCAGAATGGATTTCAAGGCATACCGTATTTTTCGGAGTATAAGACGCACAGGAGTATAAGATGCACCAAGATTTTAAAGAGGTAATTTAAAAAAAAAAGTTTTTGCACTGCAGACCTCCCTTTCTGCATGCCTCATTTTTTTGTGAAAAATGCAGAGAGTTTGAGAGGCCTGCAAAGTGCTCCTGGAGGCTGGGAGGGGGGGGTCAAAAACGAGTAAAAAACGCCCCATTCTTCACTCGTTTTTGCACTCCTCAGCCCCCAGGAGGACTTTGCAGGTCTCCCACACCAAAAATGCTGTATTCAGTGTATAAGATGCACCCAGATTTTCACCCTCGTTTTTTGGGGGGAAAGGTGCATCTTATACTCTGAAAAATAAGATAATTTACCATTCATATGATCCTCTGAAGCTCTTTCTGGCATATCTACAATGGGCTTTGGTTTAATGCCTTTTTTGTTTGTGTTTCTTCCAGATACTCTATATTTAATGTTAAAACAAGATTTGCTTTTGTTCAATTGGTATGTGGGGACGTAGCCTTTCCCAATGCCAGAGCCGTGGTGGTGCAGTGGTTAGAATGCTGTATTGCAGGCTTACTCTACCCACTGCCAGGAATTCGATCCTGACTGGCTCAAGGTTGACTCAGCCTTCCATCATTCCAAAATCAGTAAAATGAGAACCCAGATTCTTGGTGGCAATATGCTGATTATGTAAACCGCTTAGAGACCACTATGAAGTGGTATATACCATTTTTTCAGAGTATAAGACGCACCGGAGTATAAGATGCACCAAGGTTTTGAACAGGCAATTTTTTTAAAAAAAGTTTTTGCACTCTGCAAATCCCCCCAAAATGGCCCGTTTTTTGTCAAAAAAAGGGCATGGATAGCCTTTAGGAGACTTACAGAGTGCTCCTGGGGGCTGAGGGAGCAAGATTAAGCAAAAAATGGCCCATGTTTTGCTCATTTCTGCACTCCCCAGCTCCCAGCAGCTCTCTGAAAGCCTCCTAAAAGCTATGCATGGCCATTTTGGTGAAGGCGGCAGGGTTTCAGGAGGCAAAAAAATTCTGTATTCAGTGTGTAAGACACACACAGATTTTCAGCCTCTTTTTTGAGGGAAAAGGGTGCATCTTATACTCTGAAAAATATGGTAAAGTCTCCATGCTAGTTCTAATCATGATATATTCTTTCTCTGTGACACCCCCCCTCAAATATGCATTTACACCATGTATTGCCACAAGTTATTGCACAAAACACTTCAGAAGCAAAATGCCAAAGGGCATGCAGTCTATATTAACCATACGGTGTATTAAAAATACATGGGCATATTTTTCATTAGTATATGCCAAAACTCTGGTGCATCTAGCTTGGAAAATATCTTCATGTCTATCTGTTTCATTTTTCTTCAGATGTCATAATGCTGTCTTTGAATTTATTTAATTCTTTCAGTCCAAGCAGCCTTTCATCTTTCTGGTGACCTATAACCATGGAGTGAACACATTCAGTTCCATCTTCATGCACTAAATAATTCCTATCTCCATTTTAGCCAGTTCTGCTTTCAGTTTTGTTCTCAATGCTTTGGGCATGCTTTTTATAGCATGTATTACAAGTTCTGTGTCTATATTAAGAATTTTCTGATAAGTAATTGGAAGACAGCCAATACTTAAAATCACAGAATGAGATATGTAAGGAACTATAAGGGATCATCTAATCCAGGGGTGTCCAAACTTGGGAACTTTAAGACTTGTGGACTTCAACTCCCAGACTTCCCCAGCCAGCTGGCTGGGGAATTCTGGCAGTTGAATTCCACAAGTCTTAAAGTTCCCATGTTTGGACACCCCTGATCTAATCCAAATGTTGAGAAGGACAGGAAGACCAATTAAACCATGCTCAACCATGCTCAGTCTCTTTTTGTCAGCACTTTAAAGTAATAATTCTACTTTATTGTTACAGGTATCATAACAGAATCATGATAGCCTCACAAAACTCTTTTTCCCCTTCTTGTAAAATAAATCAAGGTGGGGCAGTCTTGAATTTCTTCTAGAAATCTAGAAACTTGAATTAATATTAGTTTCTCAAAATCTTTAGAACTACCCAACTGAATGTACTTGTGTCCCCTTTATAGTACAACTAGCTGATAACCTAGTGTTGTCCGGGTATTTATATATAGGGGGGAAATGTCCGGACCAAATAGAATTTCTAATGTTGGATTTTCCCCCCTTATCAGAGGGAGCCCCCTTGTGGAGTATTGTGAAGCTGTTACCATGGCAACTCCACTGTACTGCACAGTAAAAGCCATTTTACGGTAGTACAGTAGAAGCCATTTGAAGGCACAACTGGCTGTGTTGTAACAGTACATACACCCCAGGGGGCATTAGGGGTGTCTTATCTCCCCCCCCCCCCCGTATTTGTTTAAAGAGAGTAAGTCATCTATGTACTACGTTTGGTTGAAATTACTTGAGGTGTTCCAGAGTTATGCTGGAATATATACACACACACAGAGCTGTTTTTATAGATAAAAAGACAGACAGACAGACAGACAGATAGATAGATAGATACAGAAGGAAGGAAGGAAGGAAGGAAGGAAGGAAGGAAGGAAGGAAGGAAGGAAGGAAGGTAGATGATAGATAGATAGATAGATAGATAGATAGATGATAGATAGATAGATAGATGATAGATAGATGATAGATAGATAGATAGATAGATAGATAGATAGATAGATAGACAGACGACAGACAGATACAGAAGGAAGGAAGGAAGGAAGGAAGGAAGGAAGGAAGGAAGGAAGGAAGGAAGGAGGAAGGAAGGAAGGAAGGAAGATGATAGATAGATAGATAGATAGATAGATAGATAGATAGATAGATAGATGATAGATAGATAGATAGATAGACAGACAGACAGACAGACAGACAGACAGACAGACAGACAGATAGATGATACATACATACATAGATACATACAGAAGGAAGATAGGTAGGTAGATAGATGATAGATAGATAGATAGATAGATAGATAGATAGATAGATAGATAGATAGATAGATAGATAGATGCATACATACATACATACATACATACATACATACATACATACATACATACAGTACATACATACATACATAAGGAAGATAGGTAGGTAGACAGGCAGGTAGGCAGACAGACAGACAGACAGAGACACTATCTGCAGACCTTTAAAAATAATGTTCTGGGTTTGGGCAAAGTGCTTTCTGGGCTTCAACTGCATATTATTTGATCAGGAGATGTTCTGGATATTGTCAGAAAGGGAGGAAAAACCCTACCCTTTCCTAATGTTGGAGATTTTGCATCCTCACTCAGCCTTCCCCATCATCCCACAGGCAGTCAAGTTCAACCCATTGTGTGCAGGAATCAAGCTGACAGCTCCACGGTGCTTAATCATTTCTGCAACCCCGAAACCAAGCTACCGGAGAGGCAGCGCCCATGCAACACTGAGCCATGCCCGCCAGCGTGAGTTTCATTCTTTCCAGCATTTGGAGGGCTGCATTTAAAGGGGGATGGGCAAGAGCTCTTATCAAAAGGGATGATCTGACCCCGCTCCCCAAGCATGACAAACCCTCGGAAGTGAACTCAAAAGATTCCTTTATTAGGCGTTCCGGCAGCCCCGGCAAAAGGTTTCTCTCTCAACGCAGGTTAACAAGTCCAGCTGGAAGATGAATAGTTTTTCTCCCATCTTTTTTTTCCCTGTTGCAATTTATTTCTTTATTTCTTTGCTGGGAAGCCACCCAGCGTCCTTCAAAATTAGGCAACCTACGAGCATATTCAATTAATACAAATTTGTTGTCTCCCACATCTATTTATCTTCGCCCCCTGCCTTTAATCCCTAGAGTGGGGCCTCGCTAGCAGCCGTGGCTCTTCTGTCCCAAGGATCAGCCCACGGATTTCCACTGCTCTCCTCTCTTCTGCCTCTGCGCAGCCGCATGTCAGGCACTGTGCCCAGCTGTTCCTCCTCTTCCTCATCAGCCACCTCCAGACCTGGGGGCTGTTGAGTCTCCATCTGACGGACAGCCCAGGCTCCCCCCCTCCCTCCCTCTCCCCCCCTCAGAGCTCTCAGATGTCCTTAATGCTGACTCTGACTCCCACGCTGCCTCCTCTGATTCGGCTGCTGGAGCGGCCAGAGGCTGACGGGCCACAACCAGGGGTGGATTCCGGTCGCCATTCCTATCACACATGTGCATTTTCATTTAAAACAATCTGCAGGAAATTATGGGCGTTTCCACACGGAAGTTGCAGCTTCCCCATGGTCCTATAATCAAATTTCAGGCACTTGGAAACTGGCATGTATTTATGACAGTTGCAGTGGCTTGGGGTCATGTGATTACCTTTTGGAACCTTCTGGCTGTTCTGACCTAGGGTTCAGACCCAAAAGCACGAAGCCTCGTCCCAATAAACCCCTTTTTATTTAATTTACAGTGAATTCCTCTCCAGCAATGTCTTTCCTATCCCACAGTCTTTCAAGCTAGTTCACAATTACCGACCTTTAACGGGCTTGGAGAGTGGCCAGGCCAATATCTTTCAGATGCCACAATACTTGGACGAATGCAGGAATGAACTAATTGTCTCCTGCAAACACCCCTCCCCTTTTGCTACTATTTTATTCCCTAAGGGAGGGGCCATTCACCGTCCACCTGTGGCCTTACTCCCTGTTCTTTAGCTGTTCCCTTCTCCTGGCAGCTCTGCGCATGCGCACACTGGGAACAGGCTCCAGCTGTTCTTCTGCCTCACTGATGTCTGACTCCGAAGGCAGCTGATAACTGTCAGATGGCCCAGGCCCCATCTCTGCCTCCGACGCAGAGCCCTCATCAGAGTCTTCCCCAGACTCCAGGACTGGCCCAGGTTCCTCCCCAACCCTCCTCACTGTCCGAATCTGCTGCCAGCTCCGCTGGTCACTGACGGGCCACAACCCTGACGAGCACAGTCAATGGGGAAGCCAGATTCACTTAACAGCCGTGTTAATAACTTAACGACTATTGTGATATGCCCGTATTTTGCTTTCTGTTTCTCATCTCAACTAGTTGGGTGATCGGGAACTGGTCCGAATGCAGCCGCAGCTGCAATCAGGGTGTGCGGACCCGAAGTGTTCTCTGCCAGCGCAAAATCTCCACCACAGATGAGAAAACTCTGGATGATTCCTCTTGCAACTTGCCACGGCCTCATGTGCTGGAGCCCTGTAATAATCACACCTGTCCTCCAGAATGGGTAACCCTTGACTGGTCTGAGGTAATGAGCTTCTCTTCAGACCCTCTTCTTCCAATTTTATTCTGTCATTCATTCATTCATTCATTCATTCATTCATTCATTCGTCAGTCAATTTGTCAACCAATTAATTTATTCAGTTGCAGGAACTGGGTATGTCTAGCTTAAGAGAAAGAAGGACCAGGGGAGACATGGTAGCAGTCTTCCAATATCTCAGGGGTTGCTACAAAGAAGAGGGAGTCAAACTATTATCCAAGGCACCTGAGGGTAGAAAAAGAAACAATGGGTGGAAACTAATCAAGGAGAGAAGCAACTTAGAACTGAGGAGAAATTTCCTGACAGTTAGAACAATTAATCAGTGGAACAGCTTTCCTCCAGAAGTTGCTAAAGCCCCATCACTGGAAGTCTTTAAGAAAATGTTGGATACCCATCTGTCTGAAACGGTATAGGGTTTCCTGCCTAGGCAGGGGGTTGGACTAGAAGACCTCTAAGGTCCCTTCCAACTCTGCTATTGTATTGTATTGTATTGTAATATTCTCTACCGTGCAGCTTACAGAAGTCAAAAGTACAACATAAAAGAGAGAACCCAAATGCTCTTAAATACTAAGTGAAGTAACAAAAGCCTGGAATAACCGATGCATTTTCACAAATATCCAGCAGGCAGCAAATGTAGGGAGTTAAATACAGGCAGTCCTCAACTTACAACCATTTCTTTATGACTGGTCAAAGATACAAAGGCACTGAAAAAAAAGTAACTGATGACCATTTTTCACACTTATGAGGGCTGCAGCATCCAAAATTTGGGTGCTTGGCATTGTATCTAGGACAGGGGTGTCCAAACTTGGGAACTTTAAGACTTGTGGACTTCAACTCCCAGAACTCCCCAGCCAGCATGGCTGGCTGGGGAATTCTGGGAGTTGAAGTCCACAAGTCTTAAAGTTCTCAAGTTTGGACACCCCTGATCTAGGAGAATTGCAGGGTCTCAAGATCCTCTGATCCCCGTTTGTAACTTTCCCAGCCGGCTTCCGTCAAGCAAAGTCAGTGGGGGAAACCGAGTTTGCTTAACAACGAAATGATTCACTTCACAACTGCAGTGATTCCCTTAATAACTGTGGTCAAAAAAAGGTTGTAAAACAGGGTGCAGCTCACTTAACAACTGTCTTGCTTAGCCACAGAAATTTTGGTATCAACTGTCATAAGTCAAGGACTACCTGACTTTTCCTAAGGGAACGTTACGCCAGCGCCCCCCGCCCCCCGCCACCCACAATCTATTGGGCACCAGGGGCCGGTTCTGTATAGAGAGGTTTTTCTGGGGACCGGAGGGGACGTGGTTAGTGGTGGGCTGCAAATTTCTTAACCGCTAGCTCTCTGCCCTAATGAATGGCTGGGTGGGCGTGGCCAAAGTGATGTCACTACGTCGAGGGGCGCCTTGCCCGCCCTCTCATCCAGATTTAAGGAAAAATCACATGTCCTCAGAAAGGCAGTAAAAAAAATCAGACAGAATGCCAAGCTTGCATCCTGCTTCTCAGCCATTTTTTCTGTGGCTATGCTAACCCTTTGGACTCTTTACGTGCGGCAGGAGAGAAAGCTGAACACCTTTCATGTGCTCTGTCTCCGACGTATCCTTGGCATCACCTGGCATGACAAAGTTCCAACTAGCGCAGTCTTGGAACGTGCTGGAATTTCTAGCATGTTATACACTATTGAAACAGCAACGTCTACGCTGGCTTGGGCATGCCGTGAGAATGGCTGATGGTCAGATTCCGAAAGATATCCTGTATGGAGAACTAGTGCAGGGAAAGCGCCCCAGAGGGAGACCACAGCTGCAATATAAGGATATCTGCAAGAGGGATCTAAAGGCCTCGGGAATGGACATTAGCAACGGGGAAAACTTGACCTCTGATCGTTCAGCTTGGAGGCTAAAGACGCAGCATGGCCTCCTCCAATTCGAAGAGACACTTGTTCGGTAGGCTGAGGCAAAGAGGCAGTCTCGAAACCAGGGAAATCTGGGGTCTGGGCAGGGGACAGAATGTATTTGCCCTCAGTGTGGAAGAGATTGTCACTCTCGAATTGGCCTTTTTAGCCACACCAGATGCTGCTTTAGGAACTCTTTCCAGAGCACGATACCATAGTCTTTTGAGACTGAAGGATGCTAATAATGCCAACACATCTGTAAATAGCTGTTCAAGCCCCAGGAATAAAAGTCTCACAAAAAAGTCTGGGCAGTTTCTGAAAATGCTTAAAGCAGCAGGGGTGGCAATTAAGGTAAGCTAGAAATACAGGCACACTATAATCTTTCCTTCCTGTGTTCCTTGCAGGATTAGCTCTGTAAAGTGGGAAAAGATTTCTTCCAACAACCGGTTCTCCAAACTGCTCAGAAAATGAATGTACAGTTTGGGAGAACTGATGCGAACCAGCAGGGCATGGTTTCATGGGGCTTTGCTTGTTTGCACTGACTGGTTTCTAGCAAGCTCTGGACCAGTACCAGTCAATGAACTAGGGCCGGGAACCCCTACAGTCTGGGAGCAGTGCTGAATCCCCTCTTGTGTGTGTCAGAAAGATGGTTCTTTGAGAGCAGAGGCATCTTCAGAAAAGCCCCCCCGCCCCCAAATATCTTAACAGTGAACAGGTTCATGACGAGATAATTCTATCTCTCAGTGAGAAGGTTGGGGAGGAACATGGGACAGTCCTGGAGTCTGGGGAAGGCTCTGACGAGTGCTCTGTGTCGGAGGCAGAGTTGGGGCCAGGGCCGTCTGACAGTTATCAGCTGCCTTCGGAGTCAGACATCAGTGAGGCAAATGAACAGCTGGAGCCTGTTCCCAGTGTACAAATGCACAGAGTTGCCAGACGAAGGGAATAGCTAAAGAACAAGGGTTGGGAGTAAGGTCACATGTGGATGGTGAATGGTCCCTCCCATAGGGAATAAAATAGTAGCAAAAGGGTAGGGGTTCTTGCAGGAGACAATTAGTTCATTTCTGCATTCTTGCCAAGTATTGCGGCATCTGAAAGATATCGGCCTGGCTACTCTCCAAGCCTGATAAAGGTCGGTAATTGTGAATTATCTTGAAAGACTGTGAGAAACGAAAGACTTTGCTGGAGAGGAATTCACTGTCAATTAAATAAAGGGGGTTTATCGGGACGAGGATTCGGCTTTGTGCTGCTGGGGAAGCCTAGTTCAGAACACCACCATGGTTACCATCTATAACTCCAGTAATAGCTATGGTGCTTGGGATTGAAACAGATGATGTACATAAGACTATGATTCTCAACCTGTGGTCCACGGACCCCTGGGAGGGGTGTGACATCATCACAGTGGCTCTGTGAAGGCTTGAACAAATGTTATGATTTAAATCTTGAGTCAAGTCTTGAGGGTCCGTGGCAGTGGTGGGTTGCAGGCAGTACACCCCAGTATGGGCGTACCGGAGCCTGCCCAGAGCACTGAGTACCGTTCCGGTACGGTGCTCCAGAGGGTCCACCTGCCTGCCCTCGCTCCTTACCTATCCTTTAAGCCTTTGGCGCTTCCGTGCATGCATATGGTGCATATGGCACCTGCCGGTTGGAACGGGATCCAGAACCCACCACTGGTTCATGACTATGGTCCAGACCCAATATCCAAGATGAAGACCGTAGTGTCCACGGAGGTCCATGGTGAAGAAAAGGTTGAGATCCACTGATGTAAGATATTGGACCAAGACTGTGTTGACTCATGCTCAAGTCCATCCTCAGCCTTAAAGTTCTTCAGATGACTTTGAGGCAACCATTCTCTCTCCCAGCCCAAATTCTCCCATGAGAGTTATGGCGAAGAAACATTTGGAGAGGGAGAACATTGTACGTTACTTTGATGCCTTGGAAGAAAGACAAGTTATAAATCTAATGAATAAACAATAAATAACTTCTGGAAAGCCTTTGAGAAAGCACTCCTCAAGTGCCAAGTGTACTAGATGTTAGGTTCATGATGAGAACTGTTTGTGTTATAAAATAATTTTGCTGGCTCCAACGGGAAACAAAAAAAAACCCACGTTGGATTCCACTTTCTGCAAAACTCGCTGCAAAGTCACAACATCCACACCCAAGATGATTTAATCGATTTATTTATAACCATGGGAATTGCAATAAATCACAACTAATAAATGAATTCCAACTTTTTCCTTCCTTGTAGTGTACTCCAAGTTGTGGACCTGGCTTCCGTCATCGCGTTGTCCTTTGCAAAAGTGGCGACCATCGTGCCACACTGTCTACCTCCCAGTGTCCCGAGAGCTCCCGGCCCCCAAACACCATAAGGTGCAGTCTTCGGCGATGCCCACCCCCGCGGTGGGTCACTGGCGAATGGGGAGAGGTACACAAAAGTTTATTTTTCTCCTACGGTTTTAAAGCATTAGTCAATAATTGTTCGAGAGGCAACATACTGCATGGTGGAGGCATTGAATCCAAGGTCAGAGAGCCAGTAAGAAGAAGCTATCAA
This sequence comes from Natrix helvetica, assembly GCF_964273705.1. Lineage (NCBI taxonomy): Eukaryota > Metazoa > Chordata > Lepidosauria > Squamata > Natricidae > Natrix > Natrix helvetica. Next base: position 15,538,156 of record NC_138548.1, read on the forward strand.
AACCTGATCAGCCATATTACCGTATTTTTCAAACTATAAGACACACTTCCCCCCCCCCACCCTAAAAGAGGCTGCAAATTTGAGTGCGTCTTATACTCTGAATGTAGCCCCGCCCACCTGCCGGCCCCCATCCTTCGGCCTTCGCGCATCCTCTTCCTGGCTGCAGATTGGCACGGACAATGCCTTGCATTTTTTGGGCTCCGCACCTCACGTTTTCAGCCTCCAAACGCTTCGTTTGAGACCCGTTCAAGGCTGCTGGGATCGCCAGAGCACATCGCTGCCAATCGTCACCTCTGCATGTCGCGTTTTCGGGCAGCGATCGAAGCATTTGGAGGCTGAAAACTGAGCCCAACATGGCCACCTGGGACAGCTGCTGCCTTCTCTTACCTCTTTAGCGCTTCACCTGCTTTATTAATTGCAATGATCAGCTGTGCTTTAGAAGCTGCTTTTCAGCCCCAACAATCAGTGAACTAATGTGCTGAAGCTGTGCTGAAGGATGCCAGCCAGATGAATACCTTTTTTCCTCCCCAAAAATTAAGGTTCATCTTACACTGTGAAAAATACGGCAATTGGTTTTAATTAAGATGAAATCCTTTGAGGTCCATTTTTTTTCAAAGTAACTGAAGAATAGTTATGTTTTCAGGGGAACAGGTCAAAGCAGGTTCACCAAATCAGCCTTTTATGCATTCAGAAATTAATAAATGTTTGAATCAGAAGGGCCAAGGAGAGGATGGTGATGAAAGGGTTAAAGACTCCATGATCTAAAGCAGGGGTCTCCAACCTTGGCAACTTTAAGACTTGCGGACTTCAATTCCCAGAATTCCTCAGCCAGCTTGTGGATTCTGGGAGTTGAAGTCTGCAGAACTTAAAAGTGGCCAAGGTTGGAGACCCCTGAACTAAAGCTGATCTGTCATACTGATTGGTTTTAATCTAAGATGAAATCCTATGAGGCCCATTTTTTTTCCAAAGGTAACTGAATTAGTCCAGTTACTACACCACCACCACCACCACACACACACCATCCAGTCAGAACTGATGAAGCTTCTTGGATGAAAAGCGAAAGGTCATCTTCTTCCTCAAGGAAAAAAACATATTCAGGTTTCCTTTGGGGGGGGAAAAAGTACTTTGAGATAACCCTCACCTGGATGACTAAGAATCTGCACAGCCACACAGTTTAAAGTTGGCGGAGGTTGAGAAACACTGCTCAAGGCACAGCAAAAGGCTGAAGGGCTGTGCTTCGAACTTCAAATAATAGGTCGGCTCTTTTGATTTAGCCCAGTTTCGGTATCTAACTTATTCTTTCCTGCAGTGCTCTGGGCAGTGCAGTTTTGGCCAGCAGAGGCGTTCTGTCCAGTGCGTGACCTACACAGGACAGCCGTCCAGTGAATGTGTGGAAGCCCTGAAGCCCTCGGCCATGCAACAGTGTGAAAGCAAGTGTGACTCTGGACTGATAGAAAACCCTGAAGGTACCCATTGCATGGAATGTTTTGCAAGCTGAGCAAAGAACTTACCCTTTGAAATGGCCGAATGACTCAAACCTCTTTCTTGGGTTCTGGAGTGCAACGTGGCTCAGAAGCCTTAAAACATAGACTGCCAATTGTGAATTTGGCCTGGGGTACTTTTGGCCAAGTACCAAGAGGGACGCAGTGGCTCAGTGGCTAAGACACTGAGCTTGTTGATCAGAAAGGTCGGTAGTTTGGTGGATCGAATCCCTAGCTCCGCGTAATGGAGTGAGATCCTGTTTCTTGTCCCAGCTTCTTCCAACCTAGCAGTTCGAAAGCACGTAAAAATGCAAGTAGAAAAATAGGAACCACCTTTGATGGGAAGGGAACAGCGTTCTGTGCACCTTCAGTGTTTAGTCATGCCAGCCACATGACCCCGGAGACGTCTTTGGACACCACTGGTTCTTCGGCTTTGAAACCGAGATGGGCACCGCCTCCTAGAGTCGGGAACGACTAGCACATATGTGCGAGGGGAACCTTTACCTTACTTTTGGCCACGGGGAACATGTAGTAGGAGATCTTGCATAAAGTTCACAAAAGCCCAGCCATGTTGATTTTTTACCACAGAACATTATAGTGGCATGAGGTTTTTTTGTATACTAAAAGTAGACTTTAAAAGTAGACCGCCATCCCTGCAGCTTTGAAATGCTGAGGTAAAAAAACTCAACAACTAAAGTAGGGATGCCCAACCTTGGCAACTTTAAGAAGTGGGGACTTCAACTCCCAGAATTCCCCAGCCAGCATGGAGTTCAAGTCCATAAGTCTTAAAGTTGACAAGGTTAGATATCCCTACTTTAGTTGTTGAGTTTTTTTACCTCAGCATTTAAGGGCTGCAGGGATGGCGGTGGATGACACGCTGATATCAGCTGGAAAAGGAGAGTTGGATTATTTGGCCTTTTTTATTCATTTTCTGAGGCACGGAGTTACAAGTAATACAAGTAGCATCCTATAAGTAGCATCAGAAGCATCTAGAAGCTGGTAATAAACGGCGATTGGAGGACAACAGGTGGTTCATCCTTGATGTACGATTTAGCATTCTATCTGAACTTTGCCCTTATGGCTTGGTCACCAAGTTTAGCATGTTATATGCAGGGGTGGGATTCTACCGTCCGACTATCAGCTTGGAGCGAACCAGTTCGCTCCGACTTTCAGCTGGGCCTGGCTGCCCGTCCCTATACTCACCTATATTCCTGTTTCTGAAGCCCAGCTGATCAGTGCGGCAGAGTGGATTGCTGCACCTCAGCTGTTTTCCTCCCCAGCAGCAATGTGGAAGGTGATTTCTCAATAAACTGTGCACGCAGCGAACCGGTTGTTAAACCGGTAGGATCCCATCACTGGTTATATGGATAAATGATTAGTTTTGTGGAGTTCTTGATGCTGTTGAAGCTTGGTTGTTTGACTTACAGACGTTTCATTATCCAACTAGATAACATCATCAGTATGATGGATTGTGAAATTTGCTGCCTCTTTATATATTGTAGCTTTCCCTGCAGTTTTGTTGGGGTGTGGTTTCCTCCTTGATGGTTCCTTGATTAGAGTATCGTCTTCTGCCCTATTGTTTGTCTGGTGTTAATCCCCGCTTATCTGAACGTTGACTGTTGGAGGAGATGTGATCTTTTTATTTCCTTCCTAGACTTAGTATCTCTTTTGAATGGTGTGTAAGCGTGGTGTACCTCTATTAGATAAAAGACTAGAACATCGGACAAACAACCAGGCAGAAAACAATACTCTAAACAAGGAAGCACCAAGGAGGAAACCACACCTCACCACAACTGGCAGAGCAAGCAACTACAGGGGTGGTTAAAAAAAAAGTTTGTGAAACTGTTTGAATTTTCAATATTTCTGCATAAATATTAACTAAAATGTGTTCTGTTTTCCACCCAAGTCCCAACAACTAGATATAAGAACCCAATTAAATAAATGTTAGAAACATTATACTTGTTCATTTACTGAGGAAAATTATCCAACTACATATATAAAGAAACAGCAATTCCCATTCTCATTCACACTGATGATGATGATAATGATGATATTAGCTTGTTGGGTAATAAAATGTCTGTATCAGTAACAATAGCACTTATATACCGCTTCACAATGCTTTACAGCCCTCTCTAATTGGTTTGCAGAGTCAGCCTATTACCCCCAGCAATCTGGGTCCTCATTTTACCCATCTCGGAATGATGGAAGGCCGAATCAACCTTGAGCCTGGTGAGATTTGAACTGCCAAGTTGCAGGCAGCTGGCAGTCTGCAAAAGTTGCCTGCAGTACTGCCCTCTAACCACTGCGCCACTGTGTCTGTAAGCAAACAACCACAGAAAGCAACAAGAACTCCACAGCTCAACCCCAAGCTACAAATATTCTATCAGAATGACTAATTCATTGTTTCTGTCTCTCTCTCTCCCCCCTCCTTCTCTCTCCCCCCCCCTCTCCCTCTTCCTCTTCCTCTTCAGAATGCAAAGATGTCAACAAGGTTGCCTATTGCCCTTTGGTGCTGAAAGCTAAGTTCTGTAGTCGTTCATACTTCCGACAGATGTGTTGCAAAACCTGCCAGGGCCATTAAACGAGTACGTGTCCATTTGGAACTGCAGGAAAACTGAAAAGGCCCAGGAGGGGAGGAGACAGCTGCACCATTTCCCCATCTCCACCTGCTCTTTCCCCCAAGATCGTCAGTGAAGAGGCCAGCACCATAGGCTTTGGTGCTCCCAGAAACCAAAGAAAATCTCTATCTTCCCCATTGGTTAAGGATCGTTATTAAACCACTGCTGAAATGCGCACTGAGGCAGACAGTGGCATATCAGGCTAGGAAGTACTACACCGAGGCAGGAGGGAGACCAAATGAATGGGAAAGCACATTTAAGCGCATTACTTGAAATGCTAAACATTTGTATTTATTTTATTACACAGCTGGGTACCATGATTGCTGGCCAACTGCACTGTCACAACAAGAATCCCCCACTGCCCAACAGGGAAGGAGATTCAAGGCACTAGCACCATGTTTTAGACCTTGCCCCCAAAAGCACTGCTTGAAATTACGCAGTGGCTCAGTGGCTAAAACACTGAGCTTGTTGATCAGAAAGGCCGGCAGTTCGTCAGAATCCCTAGCGCCGCGTAACGGAGTGAGCTCCCGTTACTTGTCCCAGCTTCTATCAACCTAGCAGTTCGAAAGCAGGTAAAAATGCAAGTAGGAAAATAGGAACCACCTTTGGTGGGAAGGTAATAGTGTTCCGTGCACCTTCGATGTTTAATCATGCCGACCACATGACCATGGAGTCGTCTTCGGACAGCGCTGTTTCTTTGGCTTTAAAATGGAGATGAGCACCGCTCCCTAGAATCGGGAAAGACTAGCACATATGTGCGCGGGGAACTTTTATCTTTAGTGCCGCCTTACAGGCAGGCCTTTGGCAGGGTTACAGAATAGGGTAGATAAAAGAACCAAAGAGAGAAGTGGATGGAATCACAAGCCTACGATCAAATGATAGAGAAAATTCTTCCTCTACCTTGGGAACTTTAAGATGCATGGACTTCAACTCCCAGAATTCTCCAGCCAACATGCAATCCCAATATTTGAGCTGGCTGGCTGAAAAATTCTGGGAGTTGAAGTCCACACACCTTAAATTCCCCCCAAATCCTGTAGAACAGAAATCATTGGTGTTTTTTTTCTTGTACGTAACACAAGAAATTTTTTCTTGTACGTAACACAAGAAATTCAATAAAACTCACTTGGTTTGTGAGTTTGTTCTTGTTTTAGCTTTCTAAAAGAAGGGAAAAGACAAATGAATGACCTCCAAGGTCCCTTCCAACTCTGTTATTCTGTATTCTGAATTCCCTTACAGGCATTGGATCATGCATGAGAATTTTAGTAGTTTTCTTTCAAATATAAGAAGTTCAGTCACAATCTTTTATTATCACCAAGTGAATGTGAGGAGCCAAAATACATATATGGGGAAAGGAAGATCCTATTTTGTTGATCTGTTTTTTAATTTGTTTGCTAATACCTTGAATCTGTGCCAAATTTAAAATTCTTTTTAATGTGCATGTTTCAATGATATTTGTTGTTATTTTTCCATCCCCCTTATCACTCACTTTAATCCCCAGCTTTTCAACTGAGAGTAGCTATAATTGGTGCTATGGTTTCAATGTAACATCACTTTGGCTTATTTTTATTCTGCCATAGAAAATTTATTACTGATTCAGATGTAATACTATTATCCATGTTTTTTATTTTGTTTTAATTGCAGGAATGACTTCTTTATGTGACATGGAGTGTGTATGTATGAAAGCCCTGTATGTTTTATATTGTTTTATTAGTTGAAAAATGTTCAAGGCAAATACTGCTCAAACAGAATTCTGAGTCACATGCAATTTAATTTCCTTTTTTTAAAAAAAATCCATGTATAAACCATAATTTCAAATGCTTTCATTCATCCACCTTTCCTCCCTATTATCTATCTTCCTACTACCGTATATATGGACATAAAATAAAATGCTTTTCTTTAAAAAATGATATCTCATGTGACACTATATTGATTATGTTTGTGTAGTGTTTTTCCAATTCATGGTAGCATTTCAAAATACTACACAAATAAAATCCTGACATACATAGAGCAGCAATCTTCATTTTTTAAAACTGTATACAGGCAGATAATTATATATTGCTAGGATATAAAAGACGAAATCAAAATACTGTAATTTTCAATTTCTCTGATGCTCATTTTTGTAATTTGATCAATTTTATTTGACTCATTTTCTGTCTTTCATTTTTCTGGGTTCTTTTTATTTGTAAACTTTACACTTCCAAACAATTTTGAGGTTGTTTTTTTAAAAAAATACACAAACATTTGTTAAATTTCTTTGAACATCCACATTTGTTTGCAAATGTATAAAGTATATAGTTTTGCAAGCAATTTCCCCATATTGCATTTTTCTATATTATTTTCCGAAGAGGCATTTTGAATGAAATATTTTCCAGTATTTTCTATGATCAATAAGCCTCATGGCTCACAAAATACAATTTTCACAACTGGGATTTATTTTTGAATTTCTTTTCCATCTCTAATCATGACTGGGGTTACATGTGTGCATATGGGTTTGTGTGTGTACACAATGTTTGATCAATGCATACATCTGCACATTTGTATTTGTTGGCTTTGTACTGAATGGTCTTAGGGGCAAAACTCTTTGGATAATAATGAGTATTTATTAGATTACATATTTTAAAGATGGTAAGCCAGTCCTGTAGTGTTGATTCTGCTGCGGGGAATTCTATCCTGCTTGCATCAAGTACAGATAAGTCCTCGCACTTATGACCATTGCAGTGTCACCACAGTCACAGGATCAAACTTTGGTCCCTTGGCAACTGGCATGTGTTTATGATGGGTCACTTGATCCCTGTTTGCAAGCTTTCTCAGCTAGCTTCCAACACAACAGGGAAAACCAGATTTACTTAACGAACAATTTTGCAAAATTAGGCACAACTCACATAGCAACTGCATCACTTATCAATCGTCCCAACTGTGGTCATAAATCAAGGACTATCCGTATTCTAGGAGGAAAGCTGCTTTATCCACTTCTCTACTGTTTTAGCAATGCTTCCAAGTGAGCTAAAATTAAAGAGAAGGATTCAGATCAAAGCACAGCAAAGGTGGTTTGCTTGTCCCTACCTACATCATCCATGGAAAGGGCTCCATGAAGTTCTTTAGCATTCACCTGCTTATAATTTAAGGAGGACAACCCTTCATGCAGGGGTGTCAAACTCGTGGCCCATGGGCCAGATGTGTCATGCTGGCCATGCCCATGCCCGCTTTAGCAACGGAGGAGGAAAAAGTTGTGATACGTCACATGATGATGCGGGTTTGACACCCCTACCTTAATGGGTCTCTTGTCTCTGTGTTGAAGTCAAATTCCCCTAACCCTAAGAATTAACTAATTCTAACTAATCAAGGAGACAAGCAACTTAGAACTCGGGAAATTTCCTGAAGTTGACTTTCCTGAAGTTGACTTCCTATTATCTATAGCAGCTGCAAAATTCGCATCAGCATACACAGTCAAAACTAAATCCCTATTCGGTTCTAAATATAATGCATAGTGGATAGTTTTCTTCAAATAACGCAGCACACGCTTTGCTGCTTGCCAATGCCTCTCTGAAGGACTATCATTGAATCTAGCCAGTTGGTTCACACTAAATGATATATCTGGTCTAGACCAATTACTTAGGTACATTAGGCTACCTATCAAAGATTGATAGATTCCCTTATCAAAACCAGTACCCTCAGTAACCTCAGGTTTAAACTCCAATGCCATTGGTGTCTTTGCAGTCTTACATAGCTCCATGCTATATTTCTTAAGTAAATGATTAATTTTACCAGCCTGCGACAGCTTAAAACCTTTACTGGTTCTAACCACGTCTAAGCCCAGATAATGCTTAATTTCACCCAAATTCCGGATTTTAAATTTACTCTCTAATTGTGAAACAATGTCAATAGCTTCCTGCTCAGACCTAGTAATAATAGCTATATCGTCCGTGAACAAAAGCAACAACGAGATCAAACCATTTTTCACCCGTCTAAATAAACAAGGATCAGCCAAACCTGGAATAAATCCCATAGCTTTTAGTTCATTTACTATACATCTGTTCCACTCAAAACCGGACTGTTTTAAACCATAAAGGCTCTTTTTAAGTCTCCAACAACCAGTCTGGCCATTAGAATCCACACCTGGTGGCATCTTCATATAAATGGTATGCTGCAATGGAGCATGCAGATACGCTGTTTCAACATCAATATGGGTAACATTACACCGATACTTAGCAGCCCACACCAATGCTGCCCTCAACGTAGAGGCTTTCAAGCTCGGAGCAAAAACCTCATCGTAATCCCTCTCAGTTTGGGAAAACCCTTGAGCAACTAAACGAGCCTTATAAATAGCATTGCCAGCAGCATCGTTTTTAATTTTAAACACCCATCTACAGCCAATTGCACTCTCCCCTGAAGGGAGCCTAGCTTCTTCATAAACCTTCAATTCCTGTAAGGATTTCAACTCCTTCTCCATAGCTGTTTTCCACAATTTCTTTTCCTTTTCAGGATACAGCCTTAACTCTGCAAAACTAGAAGGTTCTATGCTAACTTGCAATACTACACTGGCTTGGTATCTGTCGGGTGGATGCCTGTCCCTAGTAGACCTCCTAGGCAATACAGGACTTGCAGAATCATCCTGTTCCACCTCACGAGTAGATTCTACATCTACATCTTCCTCCCTTTTCAGAGTAATAGATGGACCATCCTGATTCTCTAACTGCTCATTTGGTGTATCATGATTAACCAAACGATCAACATCTATATCATCACAAACCTTGTGAAACTCTTGTTCTAGCTTCTCCCAACCAACATGTTCTGAAAATTTAGCACTAGCACTGTGCATAATTCTCCGAGTTCCAGGTTCCCAGAACCTAAACGATCTATGATTGGAATTGTACCCAACAAAAACCATCTTCCTAGCTCTGCTTTGATCCTTCCGTCTAGTTTGTGAGGGAATATGCACCCAAGCAGGGACACCAAATGTGTGTAAGTAACTCAAATCAGGCTTCCTACCATGCCAAAGAGTATAAGGAATCTTACCAGTAGTTGAGTTAACTACTATGTTCAGAATATGGTTTGCACACATTATAGCCTCACCCCAAAGCTTTTCTGACAAACCAGAATCAACCAGCATAGTTCTGGTCATTGCCTGCAATGATTGACCACGTCTTTCAATAAATGAATTTTGTTCTGGCCTGTAGGGGGCAGAACGCCTATGTTCTATACCAGCATTCTCCAACATTGATGTAAACCTATGATTAGTGAATTCAGACCCATTATCAGTGACTAGGCAAAGTACTTTTTTATCCATCTTACGTTCAACAAACTTTAACCATTTAGTAAAATGTTGGAAAGTTTCTGCCTTTGATTTCATTACATAACAGAAACCATACCTAGAATAATGGTCCATAATGCTGAGTATATAGCAGGCACCTCCTAAGCTAGGTTTCTTAGGGCCAATTAGGTCTGCAAACACTACATCCAGTGGTTTAGATGTCTTGAATCCTTGAAACCGGTTTGCAGGGGTAACCTTACTTTTAGCCTGGTTACAGGCATTACAGTTAAGATATTTTGAACAAGGTTTCAAATTGATTCCATTAGATAGAATAACAGTTTGACGTACCATTTTAAAATTTACATGGCCTAAACGTCTATGAAGTAGATGTATACAGTTATCATGGGGCTGTTTATTCTTATAACCAGGTTCAGAACTCGCAATATTTAAAGAGTTCTCATGTAGAATAAATAAATTATTCTCCAAATTGGCAATAACACTATTACCTTCCTTTTCAATAATGCATCTATCATTCTTAAATGTTACTGTAAACCCACATTTCACAAGGTCTTTTACAGATAATAGGTTAAATTTCATTTTAGGTACATATAACATTTCCAATTTTTCATTAATACATGGACAATAAGCTGTACCTTCACCTGAAGCCTTAATTTTCCAACCATTTGCTAAGGAAATGTGCTGTTTGCTAGCCTTCATAGTAACAAACCTTTCTTTAACCTTAGTTATAGAATGGGATGCGCCACTGTCAACCACCCAGAAACTATGGTTTACAGCCTTATCTACCTTAGCTACAGTTACAGTAACATTGTTGCTTTTTCTTTTACTATTAGCAACACTCCTTTTCTTGCTATTTTTACAGTTCTTAGCAATATGCCCCTTACCACCACAAGAATAACATTTCTTAACAAAATTTACAGTTGAAAACTGTGTTTCTTCTTGTGATTACAATACAATAATACAATACAATAGTAGAGTTGGAAGGGACCTTGGAGGTCTTCTAGTCCAACCCCCTGCCTAGGCAGGAAACCCTATACCGTTTCAGACAAATAGCTATCCAACATCTTCTTAAAGACTTCCAGTGTTGGGGCATTCACAACTTCTGGAGGCAAGCTGTTCCACTGATTAATTGTTCTCACTGTCAGGAAATTTCTCCTCAGTTCTAAGTTGCTTCTCTCCTTGATTAGTTTCCACCCATTGCTTCTTGTTCTACCCTCAGGTGCTTTGGAGAATTGATTGTCTCTGAACTGAACTCTATCCTCTCTTCGTCTGGACTCTTCAAGCAATCTCCCGGTAACCTCAGATAATGTCAGTTCATCTCGTGAAAGAACTTCCAATGAGGAAACAAAAGAGTCGTAGCTTTCATCAAGCGATGATAGAATAATATACACCTGTTGAAGCTCAGAAAAAATCAACTCTTTTTCTTGCAAATCCTGCAAAGTTTTCTTCATGAAGTCTAAATGAGCCAACATATCACCACCTTTTTGCAAACGGGCTCTAAACAGTTTCCGTGTGAGATGAATATGAGCACCCACACTGTCCCGAACATAAATTCTCCGCAATGTGTTCCAACACCTAGCAGCAGACTCTTCGCCACGAATATGGACCAGTTGCTGGTCATTCAGTGTTAGTCCAATAATGCAGAGAGCTCTCTCATTGTCCCTGTTAAACTGCGCAATCTTCTTCGCATCCTCATTATCAGCAGGATCCCAATCTGTAACATCTGGTGGGTTCTGAACCACAAACCACAGTCCTTCTCTACGCAGAAGTAGGGAACACTTCAAGGACCAGGAAACATAGTTGGTTCCATCAAACCAGGTAATCATGGAGAGTGCAGCAGACTGTTCTTGTGCCATATTCACAAAAATAAACTATCCAAAAAGTGGTGCTTAAACAAAAAAAAAAAAATTATGGTTAAGGCAGGGCGTCTGGGCCCATAACCAATGTTATGTACTGGTGCGATCAAGCACTAGCAATGAACCCCAGGTCGAGGTTATAACAGAGCAACCCTGTAAAGTATACACAGCGTGCGATAGATAAAGCAACCACACTGAATAATGGATAGTAAAGTAACAAAATAAACTTTACTTTTTGAAGAATATAGCAAAATCCATAAACACAGCCAAAAAGTCATACACAGAAAAAAACAGTCCAATACTACCAAGATAACTTGGATACAAGTAGCAAATAACTTACACACAGTAAGTAATAGCAACAGTAGTAACAGTTAGACAGCAGTTATCATACATCAATCAAGAGAGAGAGAGAGAGAGAGAGAGAGAGCAACAACATCAGCTGCAATTTAAATGCTGTAATCTACTAATTAGCAGAGCTCCTCTCTTAAAGATACATAACATGCCTTGTGCAATATATTGTCTACCCAACTTGTTGGTTACACCCTAACACCAACTGTGGTCATAAATCAAGGACTATCCGTATTCTAGGAGGAAAGCTGCTTTATCCACTTCTCTACTGTTTTAGCAATGCTTCCAAGTGAGCTAAAATTAAAGAGAAGGATTCAGATCAAAGCACAGCAAAGGTGGTTTGCTTGTCCCTACCTACATCATCCATGGAAAGGGCTCCATGAAGTTCTTTAGCATTCACCTGCTTATAATCTAAGGAGGACAACCCTTCATGCAGGGGTGTCAAACTCGTGGCCCATGGGCCAGATGTGTCATGCTGGCCATGCCCATGCCCGCTTTAGCAACGGAGGAGGAAAAAGTTGTGATACGTCACATGATGATGCGGGTCTGACACCCCTACCTTAATGGGTCTCTTGTCTCTGTGTTGAAGTCAAATTCCCCTAACCCTAAGAATTAACTAATTCTAACTAATCAAGGAGAGAAGCAACTTAGAACTCGGGAAATTTCCTGACAGAACAATTAATCAGTGGAACAACTTGCCTCCAGAATGCTCCAACACTGGAAGTTTTTAAGAAGATATTGGATAACCATTTGTCTGAAGTGGTGTAGGGTTTCCTGCCTAAGCAGGGGGTTGGACTGGAAGACCTCCAAGGTCCCTTTCAACTCTGTTATTCTATTCTGTTAGCATAACAAATGGCCCTGAGTTGGTCCCTCCCAGATATGTTGAGAAAGTGGTTTATTGTGCAAGGATTACGTGGAATTTCACTCATCTTGTGCTATTTATTTTTGCCTTCCCTTGACATTTCACCTGAGTTAAAACAACCCCCCCCCCCCAAATCTGAATCCAGTTCAAATGTTAGACCGATGATAACCAGCATTTGACTAGAAATAGGTAGAATGACATATCACCAAAGTTGGTACACCCCCTCACATTTTGTAAGTATTTAAGTGTATCTTGCCAGCAGTTTAGACATTGATGGCTGTGTGTTGCGTTATTTTGAGAGGACAGCACATTTACACTGTTATACAAGCTGTACGCTCACTACTTTACCATTGTAGCCAAGTGTCATTTCTTCAGTGTTATCACATGAAAAGATACACTTAAATATTTACAAAAGATGAAGGGATGTACTCACTTCTGTGATATACTGTACATGAATATATTTTCAAGTGTTATAAAAACAAAATTATTTGACTTTTCAGTACTTGTTAACTCGCCTGAGGACAAGTCCTTAAATGTTCATCTTTGGACGATAGTGCAATAAGAAAATATGATGCAACTTCCTGTTCTGAGGTCATTCCTGTACAAGCAAAGATCCTTCTCCCAATATACAGGTAGCCTTTGCTCACTAACTCCCTTGTTTAGTAACCGTTTGAAGCAGGGGTGGGTTCCAGCTTCTGTTACTGCCAGTTCGCTCAGGGCCACGCGCTTGATGCGTGCATGCGCAGTAGCAAAAAAAATTGCTTTTGAGCATGTGCAGAAGCAAAAAACAAGATGGCGGCCGGCCGAATTACTACCTACTTGGCTGAACCGGTAGGAACCCACCTCTGGTTTGAAGTTACAACCATTGGGAAAAAAAAAACCAGCTTGGTCATAATCCTCACATTTATAGTCATTGCACTCAACCCTCCCCTTCCCCCACCATGATGTGATCACTATTTGCGAGTTTCACAACTTGACTTCAGACAAGAATTAATGGAAGCGTGGAAGTGAAATTGCAAGTTGTATTCATGCAATGTCTCGCTTAACAACCACGGTGGATCGCTTAATGATGGAAACAAAAGTGACATCGCTCTGGCACAGTCACGTGAAATTTCCCTTAGTCACCCCAGCACTTAGCAATGTTGTTGCCATTCCCAGTTATCGTCACTAAGCGAGGATTACTTCTAATCATTCTGATTGACTCACACAAGATGTTTCAAATGATGTTTGTGATTTTACTTATGGTCAGATACGGAATTCTGTTCTGATGCTTGCAACTTAAGATATATACATACATACATACATGTATGTATGTATGTATGTATATATGTATGTATGTATTGCATCACAACCCCTGGTATGCCCAAATATGGGAGGGAGCACACTGCTTCCCTTTTCTGTCTTTTGGCTCACTCCAGGAGACCACCCAGGCAGAAAACCTATAAGATCTATACTATTTACCCTTTATTTATTTGTCAGCACAAATGCAAAGCGCGCGCACACACACACACACACACACACATATATATAATTCATACATAAATATACACAGATGTATTATTATTATAATTATTGTAGAAATTGTTTAAAATCTTATTTCCAAGATGAAAGCATTTGAAAGACAGAAAGAGAAATTACAGCATGAGTTTTATAATAAAGGACTACCTACCAGACCAGCTTTGAGTTTATTTACTTATTTTGAATTCTGATCTCTAGAACTGCCCATCCATAATGACTCTTGTGAATCAGTACCTTCATTCAGCTGTGGAAAACACTAACACTACAATTTCCGGAACAGAAAAGAGCAGATTTGGAAAAATTTCACTTAATATAAAGCTGTAGGATTAAAATAAATATTAAGATGTAGAGTTAAGGTTAACGGGTCAAAGCAACTTAACAAATGAATTTCAGTAAAGGGTTAAACATAATAGCATTCAGACAAAAATCTACAACATGGTGGGCAAGACATGATATCCAAGCTCCACCTCTTTTATACATGTTTTGATATTACATGTGCAAAATGCGGTGGGATTTGGATTACAATGCTGTACTCACACTCTTGTAATAATGATGAAGATAAATAATAACGGTGAAGATCTTGAGGGACTTTCGGACACAGACAGATCATCATTTGAAACACAACACGCCAGATATTACAATTGTCGAGGGCCGAAGCGCACAATTTATTGATATCGCTGTACCAGAGTCGAAAAAGAACTGGGGAAAAAATCACGAAATATCGCAACCTGGCCATCAAAACTATGCGATTATGGATGAAACATATAACAGTGATACCCATTGTCATCGGGACATGTCATCCATGTCCAAGAATTTTGCAAAATATGAAAAGAAGTTGCAGTTTCCTGCTGTAGCACCAGCTAAGCTGGAAAAGATTGCACTACTTGAAACAATGTACATTTTAAGACGATACTTGGTCGATACCTAGGATGCTGGCAGCGACCTGTATAACCCATCAGAGCCAGTCAATGATATTTGTGATACATTTTTAAATGTTCAGTTGGCTGAGTTTCATGTTTAATGAATAAAAGTTTATAATAACAATAATAAATATTATCGTTATAGTCACAGGCCAGCATTACACATAAGCAATAGCACTTAGACTTACATATTGCTTCACTTTACAGCCCTCTCTTAAGCAGTTTACAGAGTCCAAATGTTTCTCCCCAAAATCTGAGTCCTCATTTTACCCAACTCGGAAGGATGGAAGGCTGAGTCAACCTTAAACTGGGGAGATTGGAACTGTGAAATTGCAGGCAGCTGGCAGGCAGCAGAAGCAGCCTGCAGTACTGCACTCTAACCACTGCGCCACCATGGCTCATTTTTTAAAAAATGAGAATTTTTTTTTAAAAAATTAAAAGACAAGATAATATATTACGATTAATAGTGGATTGTGATTGGACAATCAAATTGCCTAATTTTGTAGACAATATACCAAAATTTAGCTACATTCAAAGAAATGATCGTACTGATCTGATTACAGTAATTTTACACAGAAAAGATCAGTGTTTTCTAATATTTTACCAGGTGAAGTGTTATGAAATGGGCCCGTGAATCCTTACAGAAAGTACACTACAGGTAGGCTTCGACTTACGACCACGATTGAGTCCATTTGTTAAGTGAGCTTTGCCCCATTTTACAATCTTCCTTGCCACATTTGTGATGTGAACCACTGCAATTAAGTTAGTACAGGTAGTCATTGACTTACAACAGTTCATTTAATGACTGTTCAACAGCACTGAAAAAACTGACTTATGACCGTTTTTCAGTTATGATCTTTGCAACAACCCCCGCCCCCATGGTCATGTGATCGAAAATCAAATGCTTGGCAACTGGTTCATATTTATGACTGTTCCTTAATCTCAAGGTCATGTGATCCCCTTTGGTGACCTTCCGACAAGCAAAGTCCATGGGGAAGCCAGATTCCGGGTTACTCACTTATCATCATCAGTGATTCACTTAACAACTGAGGCAAGAAGAGTTGTTCAACGGGACAAAATTCACTTAGCAAATGTCTCACTTAACAACACATTTTGTGCTCAATTGTGGTCATAAGTCGAGGACTACCTATAATGCAATTCTTAAGTGAATCTGGCTTCCCACTACTGGGCCGGGGCCTGTTCGAAACTAGGCTGTGTGAGCAGTGGCCCAGCACATCAGTGGTAGGATTCCAAATTCTTTTGCTACCGGTTCTGTGGGCCTGGGTTTGTGGGTGTGGCAGGGGAAGGATACTGCAAAATCCCCATTCCCTCCCCAACCTCAAAATTTCCGCTACCAATTCTCCAGAACCTGTCAGAATTGGCTGAATACCACAGAGGTGGGTTGCTACTGGTTTGCACCAGTTCAGGCAAACTGCTAGTGGAAATTGCAACTGGGTCGCCGAACTGGTAGGGGCGGTAGGCTCGCCATGCCCCCAAACCGGTACCCCAGTCACTGCCGCATGGTTTTTTTGTTTTTGATATTTTTAATGTTCTGTGCATCCGTAGACGTATTTACAGGCAACTGCGCATGCGTGCGGAGCGCCCATTGGGCACGGGCATGAGCGAAACAAGTACATGTGTGCAAATCACACATGAACCGAACCAGCAGTAATGCCAGCAGAAACACACCTGTGGAATAACCACCTCTGCACAATGGTGGGTTTCAAAACATTTTAGAAACTATTCTGTGGGAGTGGCTTGGCGGTCATGTGACCGGGTGGGTGTGGCCAACTTGGAAAATGTGGTGAAACTCACTTAACAACGTTCTTGCTTAGCAACCAAAATTTTGGGCTCAATTGTGGTCATAAGTTCTCTTTCTTTTTCTTTCTTTCTTTCTTCTTTCTTTCTTTCTTTCTTTCTTTCTTTCTTTCTTTCTTTCCTTCCTTCCTTCCTTCCTTCCTCCTTTTTTGTCTCTCTCTCCCTTTTTCTTTTTTTCTTTCTTTCATCTCTCTCTCTCCCACTTTCTTTTTCTTTCTTTTTTCTGTTTTCTTTCTTTTTTCTTTCTTTCTTCCCTTCTTTCTTCCTTTCTTTCTCTTTCCTTCTTTCTCTTTCTCTTTCTGTCTCTCTCTCTCTCTCTCTTTGTCTCCCTCTCCCTCCCTCCCTCTCTGTCTCTCTCTGTCATTCTCTCTGTGTGTCTGTCTCTCTGTCTCTCTGTATCTGTCTCCTCCCTCCCCCCCATCTCTGTCACTCTTTGTGTGTGTCTGTCTGTCGGTCTCTCACTCACTCTCTCTCTGTCTCTCTGTGTGTCTCTCTGTCTCTCTCCTCTCCCTTCCTCACTCTGTGTGTGTGTGTCCCTCTGTCTCTCTCTCTCTCTCTCTCTGTGCCTCTCTCTGTCTGTCTGTCTCTGTTTGTCTGTCTCTCTCTCACTCACACACTCACATAGACACACAGAGACACACACTGTGATCACCTTGTTGAGTGTTCCAATCACATTTGAAACAACTGGCCTGCATTTATGTTTTTTTGCAGCATTCTGCAGTCATAGGACCAAAGTATATGGTTAAAAGTACCTGGCAGCGGCTTTTTTCCCTGGGGGGGCTCCCCAGAGCATCCCAAGACCGATGCCACCACATCTGTCCTCTTCGGACACAGGTCCTCTTCAGAAGGACGACCCCCCCCCTGGTTCCCCCTTGTCTTCCCGCCCCCACGGATGGGCTCTGGAATCATTGCCGGCCAAGCAGAGCCTTGCCGCGGAAAACATAGGCGCACCCCCCCACACGCAATTACAGCCCTGGAAACTCTCGGAGGAAGGCCTCTGCACAAGCCCGGGCAAGTGAGAACATGTTCCCTCTGTTACGAAAGCTCCAGGATGAGGGAGGGAATCTTTGCTGCGGGACAGTAAAGCCCCGTCCGCCAGAGGCAGCAAGACCAAAGCCCCTCTCCCAACTGGCCCTTCCTCCCTCTGAGGGTGAGGGACCCAACTGCACAGCTGCCTCTGGCTTCCCTCCGAGAGTCTCCAGGGCTGTAATTGTGCAGGGTGTGCGCACGCCTATGTTTTCCATGGCATGGAGCCGTGGAAAGGCTCTGCGCAGCCAGCGATGATTCCGGAGCCCATCTGCAGGGGGGTAGGAAGACGAGGAATGTGAGGGGGACCAGGGCAGATGTGGTGGCATTGGTCTTTGGATGTTCTATGGAGCCCCCCAGGGAAAAACGCCGCTGCCAGGTACTTTTAAGCGGGGATGGCTTTTTAATCAGGTGGCTATCAAAGAGAAGAGGGCAGCGCACAACACATGGGCTTGTGCAACAGCCAACTCCTCACCTCCTGTTCCTTCTTCGACTGCTGCACAAGCCCATGTGGTGTGCACTGCCCTCTTCTCTCTGACAGCCGCCTTGTTTCTAATTGGGGGGATCCATGCAGAGGGAGGAAAACGCATGGATTCCCCACTCCCTCCATTGGAAACGAGATGGCTGTCAGAGAGAAGAGGGCAGCGCACGCCACGTGGGCTTGTCCAACAGCCAAAGAAAGAACAGGAGGCAAGGATTCGGCTGTTGCACAAGCCCACAGGCGCACGCTGCTCTCTTCTCTGACAGCTGCCTCATTTGCAATGGAGGGGGTGGGGAATCCATGTGATTGCCTCCCTCTGCATGGATTTCCCACCCACCCCCATTGGAAACGAGGCGGCTACTGGCAGGGCGAGCAAGCGGTGACTGGGCGGGTGGGGGGGAGCAAGCAAGCAAGGGGGCAGGCCATGGGAGGGAGCGTTCTGGTATGCGGCGTCCAGAAGAACGGGTACGCGAAGGCATGTTAAATTTAATGAACGGGTACGGCCATACCAGTGCATACCTGCTGAAACCCACCCCTGCCTCTGCAGCACATACATGGTGCTTCCAACTCACAGATTAACACAATTGGAAAGGGCCTTGCAGGTCATCTAGTCCAACCCCCTGCCCAAGCAGGAGACCCTACATCTGACTCTACCTAGGATCAAACTCACACCCTCCTGATTGTGAGGCGAGAGGCAGGGACAGTTCCCTTCTTACCTCCGCCATGGTCTGCCAAGCCGTAAAGGTTGGAGACCACTAATGCAATGTCATGGTACAATGTGTTTTCTTTTTCTTGAGATAACAGAGTTAGAACCTAAAGTGGATGTTCAAATAGCCTTGGGAGACAGGAGGCAGAGACAGTCACTGGACAACTATCTAGTTTAATGAAAAGAAGGACTAGGGGAGACATGATAGCAGAGTTCCAATATCTCAGAGGCTGCCACAAAGAAGAGGGAATCAAACTATTCTCCAAACCGCCTGAGGGTAGGAGAAGAAGCAATGGGTGGAAACTAATCAAGGAGAGAAGCAACTTAGAACTGAGGAGAAATTTCCTGACAGTTAGAACAATTAATCAGTGGAACAGAAGTTGCCTCCAGAAGTTGTGAATGTCCCAACACTGGAAGTCTTTAAGAAGATGTTGGATAGCCATTTGTCTGAAATGGTATAAGGTTTCCTGCCTAGGCAGGGGGTTGGACTAGAAGACCTCTAAGGTCCCTTCCAACTCTGCTATTGTATTATTATCATGTAAAAGGTAGTTTAGGAGGGGAGGTGTAAGAAGCAGTTCAGAAGGGACCTCCTTCATTTTTCCAAAGAATAAAGAAGGGGTCGAGAAAAGCTTTCAGACTTGCAAGGCTGATGCTTGCCCCTATGAATAGTCCAGAAAAGAAGCACAATAACAAATGCCAGCTCTAATTTTATTGCAAAGCTACGTTGACAGAATCTTGCAAGAGAATAGATGCAATCCATGGAGAGGGTGGGGGGAAGGAGTCCTGTATTACAAAATAATTGCATTGAAATGTGCAGATACTTTAATGCACCCTTTTTAGCTGCCGCCACCCCTGCTGCCACTGAAAATTGCCGGTTTTCCAAAATATTTGGGAAAATATTTATTTAATTACTTAAATGGATGAATTTAAGTAAAGCCATCTGCATTTCTCAGAGCATAACTCCTTTTTAAGGGGCTGGATATTTAGCACATCCTCATTTTTTTTTAAAAAAAGAACCCCTTGCTGACAAGGTTTCGTGTCTCATGAGTCATTTCTCTGAAGATGATACCTTTAAAAAAACAAGGGTGTTGGGTGGTTTTTTTTTTTCATACATCCGGATTGATTTTAGCAGAGGTGTTCCAAGACATTCTTCATCTCATTTTGACAAGCGAGGACAAACCTCTCTTTTTTTTTAACTTACCCAAAATACGGAAATGAAGGGGAATTAAGCAAAAGGGTGTGTGGGGGAATAGAGGAAGTCTGCGACTGTGGTTCCATTTCACTCCCTCTCTTTCTGTTGCACAAAGAGTTGTCGAAGGACTCAAAGCTCGCTTGCTAGCAACTCTGCCATGTCCCCTGGGAAAACTTGGTGAATCAAGACGGTAATTGGCCCACCTTGGTGGAAGGTTAATCTTGGCCACCAAGCTGGAGAGCAGACAGGAAGGCAGCCATGGTAAGTCCCATCAGATGCAAAAACCGGGCTGCAGAGCAGGAGGGCGAGGAATGCGTTGTGTGAAATTTTGAGGTCCTATTTTGAACCACTTGTGAATGGGGTTAATGTCCCAGCACACCTGGACAGTAGAAGAGGAGGATAAGAGGGCAGGTTTCCTGCAAAAATGCCGCCCCTCCAACACACATGCATTGAGATTTAAGGTTGATGGACCCTTGTAAACAGCTGGAATAAATGTCCACATGTGCACGACTACTCAACACCAGCTGGAAGTTAGGTCAGGCTGAGATTTGATGGGCCTCTTTGAAAATCCCACCCAAATCAATAGAACATTCATTTTGGATGGGAGTTATTGAAGTGAACTAGAACATTATTTTGACCTAGTGGGTGAAACTTCCTCTCCTTGCCTTGAAGTACTCCCCCCCTCCCCCTCTTCTCTGGTGACAATCATTCGGTTGCAGGAACTGGATATGTCTAGTTTAATGAAAAGAAGGACTAGGGGTGACATGATAGCAGTCTTCCAATATCTCAGGGGCTGCCACAAGAAGAGGGAGTCAAGCTATTCTCCAAAGCACCAGAGGGTAGAACAAGAAGCAATGGGTGGAAACTAATCAAGGAGAGAAGCAACCTAGAACTAAGGAGAAATTTCCTGAGAGTTAGAACAATTAATCAATGGAACGACTTGCCTCCAGAAGTTGTGAATGCCCCAACACTGGAAGTTTTAAAAAACTGATTGGATAACCAGTTGTCAGAAACGGTATAGGGTTTCCTGTCTAGGCAGGGGGTTGGACTAGAAGACCTCCAAGGTCCCTTACAACTCTGTTATTCTATTCTATTCTTATTATCCTGGGTAGAAATTTTTCAATTTAGATCATGTGTTTTTCAATTCTGTGATACCTTTTTGTGGATAAAATAAATATAATATTCCTGTTCAAAATGATCTCCTGATTTTTATTTTTATTTTCCATTACTCCAATTCTTGCAAGATGGTTAAATATTATGAGACTTTAATACAATTATACAATAGCAGAGTTGGAAGGGACCTTGGAGGTCTTCTAGTCCAACCCCCTGCCTAGGCAGGAACCCCTATACCGTTTCAGACAAATGGCTATCCAACATCTTCTTAAAGACTTCCAGCGTCTTTAAGAAGATGTTGGATAGCCATTTGTCTGAAACGGTATAGGGTTTCCTGCCTAGGCAGGGGGTTGGACTAGAAGACATCCAAGGTCCCTTTGAAGATTCGTATCACAGGATGTTCAGAGCCCAAAATTAAAGTTAGAGTCTAACCCATGAACTGTGAATTTTCCTGAGATCAATCTCATCAGATTTCAGCCTTTAGAAATGAAATCAATTATTGGAAATTTTTAAGATGTTGGATAACCATTTGTCTGATATGGTATAGGGTTTCCTGCCTAGACGGGGTTGGACTAGAAGACCTCCAAGGTCTCCAATAACATATGTTATTCTATTCTATTCTATTTAATAAGGGTTAGGTGGGTGTGTTCTGTGGGTTGTCTTAAAAGTATAGGCATCATGCTGTTGATTTCTATTGTACCTCTCTTAAGACTCAAGAGATAGTAATCCATTGTATAAAGCTGGCTGGGGAATTCTGGGAGTTGAAGTCCGCCAGGCTTAAAGTTGTCAAGGTTGGAGATCCCCTGGTCTAATCTAACATTCTAAAGATCATTGAGGAAATTGTCCTACACAACATCAAGAGCAGTTCCAACAATTTTTTTAAAAAATGTCAATTTAACAATTTGCAAAATTTAACAGTAGCCACTGGTCAAATATACCTGCTGAGAACATTACCATTTAAAGGAGAGACTCAAGGAGGATAAATTCCATTGTTTCCAAGCATTCTCCTATGAATCCAATCTTTACAGAGGTAACTGACCTACTATATATTTGGGTCATGAGAATTTGGATTGAATGAAGAGCTTACAAGGTGATCCAAGAATAAGCCTTCATTAACAAAAAAAAAAATACTAAGAAAACTGCTAAGACTAAGATAATTCTGTCATGTTTCTCCTTCATGGGCATCTTTTGTATTGTATATTTGGGGGGGGGGGGGAATCTTCTTTGATTATTATTAAGGTTGGATGGCAGGGTTAGCCAGATACTTAGACTGGATTTGCCTGTTTTTAATCCATCTATTTAGTTCTTCCAAAGCTCTGAGCCAGGCGGATGTTGTTGTTTGATGGCCTCAAAGGTATCGTCACAGGATGTCCGCTCCTCCAAATAAAGCTGCCTTTTGCAATTGACAGGTGGTGATTTTGTCAATGCCAGTAGGAACCTACCTCTGGGCTGTACCTTGTGTTTCTTTGCTTTTGTTACATTCCTTCATTGATTCTTGTTTCTTTCCTCCGTCCACCTATACCATTTATCCCATAACTGGTAGAATTCTGATTCTTCTTTTCCCTGAATTTCTTTAGTTAGTTTGTCCATTTCAGCACAGTCCATAACCTTTCTTATTATTTCATCTTCACTTGGAGTTAGTTTGTTTTTCCATTTCTGGGCAAAGGCAATCTTTGCTGCCGTAATTATATGTAGTATTAAATACTGGATTTCTTTTTTGTATTTCGCAGACATTATTCCTAATAAAAAAAATTCAGGTTTCCATTCTATTTTAACTCCCGTTATTGCCTCCAGCCAATTTTTGATCTTTTTCCAAAAAATTTTAGCCTCCTCACAGGTCCACTATAAATGGTAATATGTTCCATGTATCGATTCGCATTTCCAACATTTTGGGGAGGTATTTGTTGAGAGATTTTAGCTAACCTTGTTGGTGCCAGGATTTCTTTGCTTTCTTTTGCCACAGTTGTTCTATTTCTATTTGCAGGTCCTTGTGATTTGTGATTTTTCTCACGTTTTTTTCTCTTTTTTTCTATTCTGCTGTCTTCAAGCACTGACACCTCCACTATCCAGACTTTTTTTTTAAAAAAAATCTTATTAATTGTTAAGTCAGGAATGTTAGGTGGCACTAGATTCAATCATGTTACCTCCTCCCCTTTGCAATGAAATAGCACAACCCCAGGTTTTTCACGTTGGTGAAAACTAAACCCTTAATCAATTGAGTAACAAAATGTCACACGTGATGCCGGAAGCTTACATGCAAAGTTAAAAACATCCCTCAAGTGAGTAAGTGTGCTTTTTTTTTTTAATTGAAAGGAGTAAAGTTTGGATCCCCTGTTCATACACAGTTGCATTTTAAGGCCAGCTTTACAAGCTAGTTCCTTGTAGCGGGCCGGGTGTGTCATTTTGATGCTTTAGTGCCTTACACAACACTGCTAGTTTAGAAATGTGATTGCTTGAGGCTGGTTCCTTGCTGGCTTTTAGTCTTTTCGAAACTGACCTGGGAAATGGCAGAGCACGTCTTTCGCAATCTCCATCCTCCCACTTCCAACAGTTCTCCTTTTTCCCTTCCCTTTACTGAAGATCTTCAAACCACAGTGTCAAAACTCAGAAGGTGGTGATAAATGATGCTTTGCAGGCTGCAGGCCTAACATTCTCAGTGACCCAGTGCATTCAGGAAGGTCCTTTTTGCTTCCAGTCTGTCTGTGTCTAGTATGTTATTCTACAAATTTGACCCAGAGGTGCAATTCAGTAATTTTAAGGTTAGCTGTTCAGGTGGACATAACAGAATAACAGAGTTGGAAGGGACCTTGGAGGTCTTCTAATCCAAACCCCTGCTCAAGCAGGAAACCCTATACTATTTCAGAAAAATAGTTGTCCAGTCTTTTCTTTAAAATCTCCAGTGATGGAGCATCCATAACATCTGGAGGCAAGCCATTCCATTGATTAATTGTTCTAACTGTCTGGAAAGTTCTCGTTAGTTCTCTCCTTGATTAGTTTCTACCCACAACTTCTTGTTCTGCCTTCAGTTGCTTTGGAAAGTAGATTGTGGCTTCTTTGCGGCAATCCCTTACATACTGGAGCATTGCTGTTGTATCACCCCTATTCCTTCTTTTTGTTAACGGTAAAAGTTTTGGTAAAGGTAAAAGTTCTCCTCGCACATATGTGCTAGTCATTCCCGACTCTAGGGGGCAATGCTCATCTCCGTTTCAAAGCCGAAGAGCCAGCCCTGTCCGAAGACATCTCCGTGGTCATGTGGCTGCCATGACTAAACGCCGAAGGTGCACGGAACGTCGTTACCTTCCTACCAAAGGTGGTCCCTATTTTTCTACTTGCATTTTTTGAACTGCTAGGTTGGCAGAAACTATGACAAGTAACAGGAGCTCACTCCATTACGCGGTGCTAGGGATTTGAACCGCCGAACTGCCGACCTTTCTGATTGACAAACACAGCATCTTAGCCACTGAGCCACCACGTCCCACCTTAGTTAACCTAGACATACCCAATTCCTGCAACTGTTCTTCATATGTTTTAGCCTCCAGTCTTTATTGTTGTTTCCCCCCCCCCCCTCTTTAAAATGATGCAACCTGCTCATTTTAAATGAATGTTTGCTCAACCTTCCCGGGGGTTGTGGGGGGGAGGAGATATTCAGTCTTGATAGTGCCAAGCATTTGAAAGCTGGAGATTTTTGTGTGCAACTCTAATGCTGACTGATCCCTTGTGATGGAATTGTGTTAGGTCAAGGATCATGCAACACACAGCAAGCCATAATGCGGATGGTTGTTTATGATTTAGCTTGCTACGGGCATGTAGAGCTAAATGTTGTTCACCAAATCATAAGAATCGAGAATTTAGTTGCAGATTTCTCTCCCTCCCCACTTTCAGTTTGTCTTCTCAGGCCTAAGAAAATGTTGCTGGTGTTTTTTAGAATAGAATAACAGAGTTGGAAGGGACCTTGGAGGCCTTCTAGTCCAACCCCTTGCTCAGGCAGGAAGCCTTAAAACATTTCAGACAAATGGTTGTCCAATCTCTTCTTTAAAACATCCAGTGTTGGCGCATTCAGAACTTCTGGAGGCAAGTTGTTCCACTGGTTAATTGTTCTAACTGTCAGGAAGTTTCTCCTTAGTTCTAGGTGGCTTCTCTCCTTGATAGGTTTCCATCCATTGCTTCTTGTTTTGCCTTCAGGTGCTTTGGAGAATAGCTTGACTCCCTCTTCTTTGACATGCCCAGTTCCTCCAACCGTTCTTCATGTGTTTTAGCCTCCATTCCCCTAATCATCTTTGTTGCTCTTCTGTGCACTCTTTCCAGAGTCTCGACCTCTTTTTTACATCGTGGCAACCAAAACTGCATGTGTTACCACTCTTTTATTGGAGTGAACTAGGAGAAAATTTGGGAGCTGGTTTGGGCAAATTTAATGAGCAATAAAGGCTCTTACTCTTTACAGAGGTTTAAAGTTGGGGCACCGGATCACTAAAGGATCTTTTCACTGAATAAAACTTGAACAACTAAAATGTGAGGAGAGGATACGTCTTCGGACTTAGCTTTATTTTCAAAAACGTCTACATCTCTATACCCAGTGAAACCTGTTCAATAATACCCAAATGACATGGTGATTACAGGATACGTCCTACCTCTAATTCCATATTGCTAGGCTGTAACAAGCCAGACGTTCTGCTCCTAGCAAGCCAAGGCTCATAAATGATGATCAGGCTAAATCCGTTTGGCTCATCTAGATACTACTAACGCGCTCCTGTTTGTTTATAGCCATCAAATGAGCAAAGCAGTATATCATTGTGCCGTGATGGCGAACTCTCTGAGTCCCAGGAAGCTTCAGGGAGGCCTGCTAGGCCCAAAATGGAGTGTGGGGGTGCAGTGCCCCCATCATAGCACATTTGTAGTCCCAGGAAGCTTCAGGGAGGCCTGCTAAGCCCAAAATGGAGTGTGGGGGTGCAGCACCCCCCTCAGAGCCCATTTTTAGTCCCAGGAAGCTTCAGGGACGCCTGCTAGGCCCAAAACAGGCTGCGGGGGAGTGGGTGCAGCGTGAGGGGTTGCGCATATGCGTAGGGGGAAGGGGCAGCGCGGGGGTCATGCATGCATGTGCATGGGGGCAGGGCACATTGCATTATGGGTGTGTGCACATGCACGGTTTTGGCATGCGAGGAGAAAAAGGTTAGCCATCATTGTCATAGGGCAACAGTTTTTGACTCAAGATATCTCAAGTGGGCTAACTTAAAGAATGTATCCAGAATCTGGGACCCATGAGATTGAAATTTCAAAGAACTTCAGATCAGCTATATTGGCTAAGTTGTGGCCGCTGGGGCATCTCCGCATCGCCACCGTTACACGATCATGATTTCTGATGCTTCCTGGTAGCTTCCCACAAGCAAAGTCATTGGGGAAGTCAGAAGGAAGTCGCAATTTGTTCCTACTCCCACGGCTTTTACGTCCTTGGTTATTCTATTTCTGTTCTGATGAGGAAAGCCTTCTGGAATGATGACCGAGGAGTCATGAGTTGTCTATACTAAGCTTTAGTTGCTATTTTAGTGTCTTGTGTGCTCTGCTATTTTGGTTGATAGTCCAGATTTTGGTTCAGCATGTTCTGTACATTTAGAAAACGGTTTATCCCACAAATCATACTTACTCTGATGGCAAAATCCAAAGACGATGTAATGGTCTATTGCAGGGGTGTCAAACTCAAGGCCTGCGGGCCACATCCCACAGGGTGCCTAGATCTGGCCCGTGGGGCCACCCTGGACACAATGAAGGACCGGCCTGAAGTGCTTCTGCCAGCGAAAACTGAGCTAGGGAGGGCTGTGTCCTCCCTGCAGAGGTAGGTTACTGCCGGTTTGGCCTTGTTTGGCCGAACCAGTAGTGGCCCAGAGCAGCTGAGAGCAAATCTATTTTACAAAGAGGCCATTTTTTTGTTTCTTCAATGAATACTTGTAGGCTAAGTGAGCGTGCATCCTCTAGTAATGGGGCGGGGCGCAGTGGTTAGAATGCAGTACTACAGGCTACTTCTGCTGCCTGCCAGCTGCCTGCAATTTGGCGGTTTGAATCTCACCAGTCTCAAGGTTGACTCAGCCTTTCGAGGTCAGTAAAGCGAGTACCCAGATTGTTGGGAGCAATAGGCTGACTCTGTAAACCGCTCAGAGAGGGCTGTAAAGCACCGTGAAGCGGTATATAAGTCTAAGTGCTGTTGCTAATGACACACTTGAAGCCAGATTCAGATTTCTTCTCAAAATCAGAAGGAACCTCCTAGAGCAGTGTTTCTCAACCTTGGCAACTTGAAGATGTCCGGACTTCAACTCCCAGAATTCCCCAGCACTGTTCCCTCTAAGGTGCACGGCTGCGCGCCCGCACAGGTGGCAAGAAAACACAGCGCAGCAGTTTCCAACTGCTGCGCAGTGCTTTCTGCTGTCACAGGCGCCGGAGGCTGGGGAGGTCCTTTGCAGACGGCTAGAACTGGCCACCCGCAAAGGACCTCCCCGGACTTGTTTTGGTGAGCGCGGGGCAACTGACGCCAGGAAAGCGAGCCCAGGGAGGAGATCCTTTGTGGGCGGCCAATCCTAGCTGCTTGCGCCCGGCGCTGCAGCTAAAGTAAAGCCCCCTGCCGCTACAGGTTTTAAGAAGAAAGACATGGGGGGGGAGTGACTCGCTAACAAACTGTACTTTCGCTTTATCTCCTTCAGCCTTAATCTGTTTAAATCGTCCTCGGTATTGGGGGGGGGGGGGGAGAAGACACAGAAGATATTGCATTTCAATGACACTTTGTGGCAAGGAGACATGTTAGTTGCTCCCTTTCAGCCTCAAAACGACTCCGAAAGCAGCAAGCGGGGAACGGCAACCACTTCCCTCTTCCAACAGCCCCCCCCCTCTGGGAAAGTGGCTTTTGTCAGTTGCCTTTTGAGCGGCCAATCCTAGCTGCTTGTGCCCGGCGCTGCTGCTAAAGTAAAGCCCCTGCCGCTACCGGAATATCTGCTGCCGCCTCCGCCTCCTCTAACAGCACCCGACGCTGCGGCAGAGGTGAAGCCGCCAAAGCTCCCGCCGGCACCCCCGCCCATGGCAGCGGCGCCTCCCCCTCCGTTCGGAGCACCTGAGCTGGGCCCTGCGTTACCCCTGCCCCCTCCTCCTCTGCTGTGCTTTTGAGGAGCCATGAGGCCGCGGGAGCCAGTAGGAAGGTGGCGGAGGGGGCGGGAGCAGGGGGAAAAGGCCTCATGGCTTCTCAAAAGCATGGCGGCGGCAGAGAAGGCAGCAGGGGTAACGCGGTGCTCCGAGTGGAGGGGGGCGCCAGCGGGAGCTTTGGCGGCTTCACTCCAAATGTGGTGGTGCTGTTGGAGGAGGAGGAGGAGGCAGCTGTTATTCTGGTGGCAGCAGGGGCTCATCGTCGGCATCTTCAGCGGCAGCCCTGCCCCCTGTGAAAAACGCCGAAGATGGATCCACGCAGATGACGTCGCCGCAACATGACTGGAGGAGGAATTCTGGGAGTTGAAGTCCACAAGTCTTCAAGCTGTCAGGTTTGAAGACCCTGGTTTTTTTTCTTTTTTCTAAAGGGTTAGAGGTGCAAGGGTCTTGCAACTTGACAGCTTTAAGACTTGCATGCTTCAATGCCAGAGTTCCTGAGCCAACATGACTGGAGGAGGAATTCTGGGAGTTGAAGTCCAGAAGTCTTCAAGCTGTCAAGTTTGAAGACCCTTGGGGTTTTTTTTTTCCCTAAAGGGTTAGGGGTGCAAAGGGTCTTGCAACTTGACAGCTTTAAGGCTTGCACACTTCAATGCCAGAGTTCCTGAGCCAACATGACTGGAGGAGGAATTCTGGGAGTTGAAATCCACAAGTCTTAAAGCTGTCAGGTTTGAAGACCCCTGGGAGTTTTTTTTCCTAAAGGGTTAGGGGTGCAAGGGTCTTGTAACTTGACAGCTTTAAGACTTGCGTGCTTCAAATGCCAGAGTTCCTGAGCCAACATTTTGGTTGCTAAGCAGGAGCGTTGTTAAGTGATACTGACATTATATAACACTTTTAATTAAGTGGGTACCTTGAAGAAACATAACTTTGAGTTTCAAATAATACTGATTTCGTTGTTTTAGGTGACATTTGTGAAAAAAATTCAGGTGCTCAGGCATAAAAATGTGCCGCTCAAACACTATACTTTTCTGCTCACACTGAAAAAAAATTAGAGGGAACATTGTTCCCCAGCTGGGGAATTCTGGGAGTTGAAGTCCGGACATCTTCAAGTTGCCAAGATTGAGAAACACTGTCCTAGAGAGATGGATCCAAGGCTATATTTTTCCCACTAGTCAAGTGCAATCATGCCAGAAGAACATTGTTGTTGGTCAGTGGTGGGTTCCGGATCCCGTTCCAACCGCCCAGCATCGTCCACATGCGTCGTACTGGGACGTACCGCCTGCAACCCACCGCTGTTGTTGATAGACCTCCAAATCTTCCTTTGGAGCCTTGGAAGCAAAGCCAACATTGAAAATTGAGCAAAGCATCAATTGAAGCCCTTCAATCTCAGACTCCTCCCTATTATCCAAGAAGGCATTAAGGTCAAGGTTGAAATTTCAAAGTCATAAAGGAATTCAAGTATGAGCATGAAAGATGCCAACTCTTCCTGTTTCCAGACTCATACCTCCAACACAAACCCACATATCAGACACCTCCAGATCTCTTGTGAAAACCAGTGGGAGAAAACCATTGTCACTGTTCTACTGTTGTCTGGAGGATAATGAGAGCTTCAGTCCAAGCTTTTTGATTGTTTCTTTTGAATGGTGCGTGAACTTTCTTTATCTCTATGTGCCTATTGATGGCTGGTTTGTCCAGGTGACAAGTTTCCAGGAATTCTCTAGTGCTTTTGGATTTAATTTGGTTTAGGATATTCATAATTTCATAATTGAAACTATGGTTAAATATATCGGTGCATTGTGCCATTAATGAGTTTTCATTATGTCTTCTGACTGCTGGTTGGTGTTCTTGAATTTGCTCTGCTACCCATCGACTGGCACATAGATATAAACACCATATACATGCCATTCAAAAGAGACAATCTAAAAGCTAAAAAGGAAACCAAAAGACCAAAACACCTCACCGGCAATCATTATTCAGATAAGCAGGGATTGATACCAAAATTAACACCAAACCAACAATTAAGCAATAAGCAATACCCCAGTCAAGGAACTACCAACTCAGACAATCAACAGTAAACAGCAGATTAATCAAAGAACATCAAGAAGAAAATAACATTCCCACCAACATTCACCTGGCAAATCATTGTATATAAACAGAAAACAATCCTCACTCCCTTCTATCATTGATGATGTTATGTAACTACCATATTTTTCGGAGTATAAGGCGCACCTTCCCCCCCCCCCCCAAAAAAAAGAGCATGGAAATGTTATATGCATCTTATACACTGAATACAGCCATTTTTGGACTCCCAAAGCTCCCACTCTGCATCCCATTTTTGTGAAAAACGGGCCGTTTTTGCCTTCCCCCACTCCCCAGAAGCACTCTGCAGGCTTCAGCAGGGCTGGGAGAAGGGAAAAATGCCCCCATTTTGGTGAAAAATAGGGGCGTTTGGGTGAAAAACGGGGGCGTTTTTGCCTTCCCCCAGCCCTGCTGAAGCCTGCAGAGTGCTTCTGGGGAGTGGGGGAAGGCAAAAACATTTTTTCTTACTTACCTCTTCGAAATCTTGGTGCGTCTTATACACCGGTGCGTCTTATAGTCCGAAAAATACTGTCGCTGGATAATGAAACATCTTCAAGAAAACAACTAAGCTCTAGACTAGAGTACAGTATGGAACTCATTACTGCTAAATACTAGCTTGGGTGGTTTTAAAAAGGGATAGAATACATGTATGGCAAATTGGATGAGGATGAGGATTGTCTGAAATGGTATAGGGTTTTCTGCCTAGGCAGGGGGTTGGACTAGAAGACCTCCAAGGTCCCTTCCAACTCTGCTATTGTATTGTATTGATATCATCCACTCAGTCATGTCTGACTCTTGGCGATTCTATGGGACAAGTGTCTACAAAAGTCTATTAGCCTTTCATATTATCTCTAGAATTGGACCACCATGTCTCTAAATTCCACTAGCTGAGGAGAGGGGTTGCCTTCCATTTCCCGACTATAACCACCACCACCAAAGCATCTGCTTTGTTTCTGGAGGAAACAAAGGTCACTGTGGAAAGGTGTCAATGGTCCCCAAACCACATTGTTTGTTGACTTAAACTGTGACATCGGTTTCTCTCTCTCTCTCTGCTTCCATCTTTCAAATTTGCAGTTGAGCTACGATAGCTCTGGTGTTTCCCTCCATATTCTTCAGCTGCTTTTTCTATAACAGTGATGGCGAATCTTTTCGGCACCAAATGCTGAAAAGGGAGCGCAAGTGCTCGGCTGGGCCGCAACCCAGAAGAGGAGCTTCCCAGGGGGCATGCGCGTACAGGAAAATGAACTTCTGGTTTCCGGTGCACATATGTGCACCAGCCAACTAGTCTTCCGGTTACTGGCTCTCATGTATGTGTGACAATCAGGTGGCCGGTATGCATACTCACACCGGAAAATGGAAGACCAGCTCTTCCACTTTCCGGCACTGTACGCACCAGAAACCCGGAAGAGGAACAAGTGACGCCAAGTGACATGGCTCCGTGTGCCACTTTGGGCACGCGTGTCATAGGTTCGCCATCACGGTTCTATAATCTTTCCTCTGTGCCAGATCTTAGCAGACTGGTGACACAAACATGGATCTCAACTATTTAACTGGGTTGCACCCCCCCAGCCATGAAACCAAAGACCACACAATTTTAGTCTTATGAGACATTTTCCAAATGGTGAGAAATTTTTTCATCTTCAGAACATAACTAGAGATATATGGAAAACCACTTAACAAGTTTGCTTCACTCTCTGCATAACCTTTGCATAATATTACAATACAATACAATAATAGAGTTGGAGGGGACCTTGGAGGTCCTCTAGTCCAACCCCCTGCCTAGGCAGGAAACCCTACACCACTTCAGACAAATGGCTATCCAACATCTTCTTAAAGACTTCCAGTGTTGGGGCATTCACAACTTCTGGAGGCAAGCTGTTCCACTGATTAATAATTGTTCTAACTGTCAGGAAATTTCTCCTCAGTTCTAAGTTGCTTCTCTCCTTGATTGTTTCCACCCATTGTTTCTTGTTCTACCCTCAGGTGCCTTGGAGAATAGTTTGACTCCCTCTTCTTTGTGGCAACCCCTGAGATATTGGAAGACTGCTATCATGTCTCCCCTAGTCCTTCTTTCTCTTAAACTAAACATACCCAGTTCCTGCAACCGTTATATTAAGAATGAGTTCACACATTACACATTACACAGCTGCTTGGATTAACCATAGTAATAAAACAAACTATAGTTGCCTGATTCACACACACACACACAAAATAAAGGATCATATGAGGCATATGTGATCATTAACTCCTTTAAGTGTCATCCACTGACAACTTTTTAATGTGAAAAAAGAGGGAAAATATTAAATACCTAACTGGAGAGTAATCACATTAACTATGTTTAATCCACATTATAGTGCAATGTAGTGTTTCATAATCTTGGCAGCTTTAAGATGGGTAGACTTCAACTCTGATAATTCTCCAGCTGGCTGGGGAATTCTGGGGATTGAAATTCACCCATCCGAAAGAGGCCAAAGTTTGCAAAATGTTTGAAAATGAAATGAAGTCCATTAATTATTTTCCTGGCCCCACTAAAGATTTTTAGCTTATGTCCCCCCAAGTCACCATTCAGAAATCTAGCATGGCCTTCAAACAAGATACATTTGGCCATCAACTATGGTTTACAAATCAAAGGATTAGGATGTACAGATCCCATTAAATACAAACCAAACGAACTCTATCACGGTTCAGTGTGGTGTGATGAGAACCAGATGACATAGTTTTTCAATGAATTAATGGGAAAGGGTAATTGGTACTTCGTAACAATGTTAATTCTATGAATGCTCTAAGCCAGGAGCTCAAACATAAAACAAGGATGGAGCTTTGGAACTTTATAAAAGAAATATTCTCATCAGAAATATGCAGCTAAACACTCAGCTTTAAAATCCATATTTTAATGGGAAGGATGTACTTGTTTACTCTTGCTTAATTTCCAGAATCGGTCCCGTTCTAACATTTATTTTGAATCGATAGTTCTTTACAGCAGTAACAGTATCAAATCCTAAGTTTTTGCCCAAACCAAACCAGCTGACAAGAATACAGACACGACCAAACAGGACAGATGCAGACTTCAACAAATAGTTGTTGGTGGTGTTAGTTACAGAGTCATGTCTGACCCATTGCGACCCCATGGACAACATTCCTCCAGGCCTTCCTGTCCTCTACCATCCTCTGGAGTCCATTTAAGCTCACGCCGACTGCTTCATTGACTCCATCCAGCCACCTCATTCTCTGTCGTCCCCTTCTTCTTCTTTTGCCCTCCATCTTTCCCAGCATTAGGCTCTTCTCCAGTGAGTCCTTCCTTCTCATTAGGTGGCCAAAGGATTTGAGTTTCCTCTTCAGGATCTGGCCTTCTAAAGAGCAGTCAGGATTGATCTCCTCTAGGACTGACCGGTTTGATAGCCTTGCAGTCCAAGGGACTCACAGGAGTCTTCTCCAGCACCAGAGTTCAAAGGCCTCCACTCTTTGGCGCTCAGCCTTTCTTACGGTCCAACTTTCACATCACAGCAAACAAATAATTATTTCCTAACAAATAGTTTGGACTGCCGGAAAAAAGCAATTATAATAATTACAATACAATACAATAGTAGAGTTGGAAGGGACCTTGGAGGTCTTCTAGCCCAACCCCCTGCCTAGGCAGGAAACCCTATACCGTTCCAGACAAATGGCTATCCAACATCTTCTTAAAGACTTCCAGTGTTGGGGCATTCACAACTTCTGGAGGCAATTTCTGTTCCACTGATTAATTGTTCTAACTGTCAGGAAATTTCTCCTCAGTTCTAAGTTGCTTCTCTCCTTGATTAGTTTCCACCCATTGCTTCTTGTTCTGTCCACAGGTGCCTTGGAGAATAGCTTGTTTTATTATTACACTGTTATTACACTGTTGCTTTGCCTTGTACACTGAGAGTTTCTGCACTGGAGGCAAATGATGGGTCATAAAATGGGTCGGTCACCTAACCAACCTGATTTTATGCCCTTCTTTTTTTTTGAAGCAGTCATGAAAATGAACAGCACAATCATTAAGCCAGGACTGTCCAACTTTGGCAACTTTAAGACTTGTGGACTTCAACTCCCAGAATTCCCCAGCCAGCCATGCTGGCTGGGGAATTATGGGAGTTGAAGTCCACAAGTCTTAAAGTTCCCAGGTTTGGACATCTCTGCATAAAGCGAAGCCATTGCCTGCTGTGATGCGGTTTTGCTAAAATCGGAAGCAACATCCAGTTTTCGGCAAACCATCATTAAACGCAGCCACGTGACCGCAGGATGCTGCAAACGACTGTAAATGTGTCAGTATTGCCAAGTGTCGAACGTTGTCATGTGAATGCAGAGTGGGGACAACCATTGGAGCTTAAGAACTAGGTTGCAACTCCCTTTTTAAAGGTAGATTGTAACTTTGAAGGGTAGATAAGCGAGCAGTCATAATTTGAGGACTACCTATAGCCATGCATTCTACTTTTACATTCTGTATTTGCAGTGACTGAGAGCCATAAAAATGAAAGAGCTTAGAATTATCCAAAATAAACCAGTATGCATCTTAGCAAGGCAATTCCTTCCTCACAATGACATTCCCACACCACTGTCAAACTATTCACTAAGGCTGCATTACTATTACTATTAGTCTTCTCATCGTTCCTATCACCCATCTCCTCCCACTTATAACTGCAGGACTATAACTTTGTTGCTTGTATCCTTACAATTTATATTGATATTGTTTCCTGATTGCTTATTTGTACCTTATGACTATCATTAAGTGTTGTACCTTATGATTCTTGACGAATGTATCTTGTCTTTTTATGTACACTGAGAGCATCTGCACCACAGACCAATGCCTTGTGTGTCCAATCACACTTGGACAATAAAGAATTCTATTTTATTCTATTCTCTATTCTACATAACAATCTGAATTCTCTGTAGACTTTACTGATAATTTCCATATTAGCATCTCTTTCTATAAAACACCTGCAGATTTTATGTAAATTGACAGTTCTTCCTTCTTTTCTTTGGAAATGATACTGATGTCACAGAGAATAGTGATGTGAGAGTCAAACTGAAATCAAAAAAGCCAAGTTCAAGTTCCTTTACTTATATTTATATATGTAGGTATGTGTAGGTACGTATGTATCAGGGGTGGGTTCCTGCCAGTTCTAACCTCTTCTATAGAAGAGGTTCCACAAATATACAGTGCCATTTAGAACCAGTTCCAGCTCCCTCCCCCTGCCCGTCCGGAGCGAGAGGAGGAATTCTGGGAGTTGAAGTCCACAAGTCTTAAAGCTGTGAAGTTTGAACACCCCTGGGGTTTTTTTTCCTAAAGGGTTAGGGGTGCAAGGGTCTTGTAACTTGACAGCTTTAAGACTTGCATGCTTCAAATGCCAGAGTTTCTGAGCCAACATTTTGGTTGCTAAGCAAGAGTGTTGTTAAGTGACTTTCACCACATTTTACAAGCTGGCCACGCCCACCCAGTCACATGGCCAGCAAGCCACTCCCCACCTGGTCACATGGCTGGCAAGCCACTCCCACAAAGCAAGCCACACCTACAGAAGAGGTTCTAAAAAAAATTTGAAACCCACCACTGGTATGTAAGTATATATCTTTGGAAATGATACTGATGTCACAGAGAATAGTGATGTAAGAGTCAAACTGAAATCAAAAAAGCCAAGCTCAAGTTCCTTTATTTATATTTAAATATGTATGTATGGATGTATGGATATGTATGTATGGATATATATACACACACATATACATACATACATATATACATACATGTACGTATGTACGTATGTATGTATGTATGTATGTGTATGTCAGTGGTGGGTTGCAGGCGATACGCCCCGGTACGGGCATACTGGATCCTGCCCAGAGCATTGGGTACCGTTCCAGTAC
Organism: Natrix helvetica; assembly: GCF_964273705.1. Classification (NCBI taxonomy): domain Eukaryota; kingdom Metazoa; phylum Chordata; class Lepidosauria; order Squamata; family Natricidae; genus Natrix; species Natrix helvetica. The sequence goes on from NC_138548.1 coordinate 15,574,436, forward strand.
GGTGCTCCGGAGGGCCCACCCGAGCTCCTTACCTCTGCTTTAAGCTTTTGGTGCTTCCGTGCATGCGCATGGTGCATACAGCGCCTGTGCAACGCTCTGCCGAGCAGCTGAAGCATCGCGTAGTCTTGCGGAAGTGTCACAGGCAAGTACGATGCATGCGCGCACCACGCACATCCATTTGGGTGATGCCGGGGCGGTTGGAATGGAATCCGAAACCCACCACTGGTGTATGTATGTATGTATGTGTGTGTGTGTGTGTGTGTGTGTGTGTGTGTGTGTGTATGTATGTATGTATGTATTTGTATCCTCAGCTGATAAGGAGGAGAGCCTGTGGCTTAGTGGCTAAGACTCCTGCCTAATATGTAATAGAGCCCAGGTTCAAATCCCAGTAAGGGTATGGCTAGCTGATGAGAGCTAAATAGCTTGAAATAGATCTATACTAGCCTCCCTTTATTTATTTATCAGCACAAATACAACACACACACACACACACACACACACACGTACGTACGTATGTACGTATGTATAATTGTATTAAAGATTTTAAGAAGGAAGACAAAAACTAATGCAGACCGTTATAATTTAAGGAAAAGAAAAGAAGAAAAAAACAAATCAAAGAGAGAGCTAAAAGTGCAGGAAATTGGGGTGGGGGGACATGACCTAGTAAAAGAAAAATAGAAAAAATATTAAAAAGTAGCTTTCAGTTTCCTCCTTTGCAGCAGTTATAAGCATAACTATAAGTTTCTTTCTGACTCTGTAGTTGCTATAAACTATTCTGCCTAATCATCAAAACTATAAATCAAGTTCCCATTTCCTTTCAGAACTCATAATTTTGAGTCGATTACTGTATCTCAGACCAATGTACCTCGCTAGGTTGTTATTTTTATGAGGGTAAAAAGATGAGTGACTCCCTGTAGTACATTCTCTCTAGGAACTGCTTTCGCCTTATTGGTTGAGAGTGGCAGCATATGAATGGAATTAGCAAATAAATAAACTGCCTTGAGACCCCAGTGGAAAAATGGGGGAACTCCAAGCCTCAGTTTCCTGCTTTTAAAAGATGAAACAAATTCACTAAGAAGTTTTTTGTGAACAGCTATAAATATATTCTATGGATGTTACAGCATTTGGAGAGGTTCTTGAAGGGAACCTATAAAGAAATATAAGTAGTCCTCGAGTTACAACAATTCATTTAGGGATCATTCAAAATTGCAATTACTTACTGAGAAAGGTAACTTATGACCGTTTTTCACACTTTATGACCGTTGCAGCATCCCCATAGCTGTGTGATCAAAATTCAGATGCTTGGCAATATGAGTCATATTTATGATGGTTGCAGTGAAAGAAAGGTGGTAAGATGGAGCAGAAGCTGCTGAACAAATGAACAAGTGTGTCGCTGAGCAACATAAATTTTGGGCTCAGTTGCGGTCATAAGTCGATGACTACCTCTATTGTTATTTTCATTTCCTACTTGTGAGTTTCCTGGAGGAAGAATTGCAGAGTCTGAAACAATACTATAGAATAGTATTGTTCTATAGCCTTTTCAGCACACTGTGTGCATGTGTGTGTACAGGGGGACTGGAAACCTGAAGACCAGTTGGCTGGCAGCACAAGCCTGTTTTTGGGCTGGTTTCTGGACCATTTTCAGGCCGTTTTTCAGGCCAAAGACGGCCCGGAAAATGGCCTGAAAACGGTCCAAAAATGGCCTGTAAATGGCCCAAAAATGGCCTGAAAAACAGCCTGAAAAACAGCCCTCCGAAAATGGCCTCATTTTTAGCCATGTTGGGCCGTTTTCAGACCATTTTCTGGCGCTCTGGTGACCGCGAAGACCAGCTGGCCAGCGTGCATGCGTGCGCCGGAAATCAGAAGAGTAGCTGGCGACGGCCCACATGCCATGGGCTCACCATCACCATCACAGCTATAGAAGCTCTGTCAGTTAGAACTAATATGCAAAGGCAGTTTACACTTGAGTAAGGATATGGTTACAGATTTTAAAGGGAACAAAAGGATAAAATCAGCTAGAATAGGGTTCTATTGCACCCATTATTTATTTATTTACACAGAGAGAGAGCGGGGTGGGGGGGGGGAGAGAGAGAGAGAATATGGCGGAGAGATGGCCAAGATGTGTTGCTGAAATGTGAGGGCAATTTTAGTTCTCATTTTACTGACCTCAAAAGGATGGAAGGCTGAGTCAACCTTGAGCCGGTAAGAATTGAACTCCTGGCAGTGGGCAGAGTCAGCCTGCCTTACTACATTCTAATCACTGCACCACCACGGCTCCTTTCATAAGTTGTAACAGTGGTAAAATGGGTTGGTCAGCTAAGTAATCTTCTTTTTTCTGATGTTTTTTACGCAGTTGTTAAATGAATCCCTTGTTCGCTATGACATGATTTTGCTAAACAATACAATACAATACAATACAATAGTAGAGTTGGAAGGGACCTTGGAGGCCTTCTAGTCCAACCCCCTGCCTAGGCAGGAAACCCTATACCGTTTCAGACAGATGGCTATCCAACATCTTCTTAAAGACTTCCAGCGTTGGGGCATTCACAACTTCTGGAGGCAACTTCTGTTCCACTGATTAATTGTTCTAACTGTCAGGAAATTTCTCCTCAGTTCTAAGTTGCTTCTCTCCTTGATTAGTTTCCACCCATTGCTTCTTGTTCTACCCTCAGGTGCCTTGGAGAATAGTTTGACTCCCTCTTCTTTGTGGCAACCCCTGAGATATTGGAAGACTGCTATCATGTCTCCCCTAGTCCTTCTTTCTATTCAACTAGACATACCCAGTTCCTGCAACCGATCTTCATATGTTTTCGCCTCCAGTCCCCTAATCATCTTTGTTGCTCTTCTCTGCACTCTTTCTAGAGTCTCCACATCTTTTTTACATCGTGGCAACCAGAACTGAATGCAGTATTCCAAGTGTGGCCTTACCAAGGCATTATAAAGTGGTATTAACACTTCACGTGATCTTGATTCTATCCCTCTGTTGATGCAGCCTAGGACTGTGTTGGCTTTTTTGGCAGCTGCTGCACACGGCTGGCTCATACACCTGAAGTCAATTCCACTTTTCAGCAACACTGTCCTAAAACATGGTCATGTGACTGTGAGACGCTGCAAATGGCTGTAATGCAGCTATATTGCCTTGTGCCCAGAGAATGGTTATATGACTGGGGGAGGGGGGTTGCAACCATTAGAACGTCTATTCCCTAAGTCCCCTCTTTAAGTAGGTCATAACTTTGAATTCTCGCTAAGTGACCAGTTGTAAGTTGAGAACTACCTGTAGGTACACTCAGGAGTGGGATTCTACTGGTTCGGACCGGTTCGGGTGAAACGGTAGCTCTGACTATCAGCTGGGAGCAAACCGCTTCTCTCCGACACCCGCCCCTCCGCTATACTCACCTATATTTCCTTTTCTGAAGCCCAGTTAATTGCCACGGCAGAGTGGATTGCCGCACCTCAGCTGTTTTCCTCACCAGCTGCAATAAGGAAGGTGATTTCTCAGTAAACTGTGCATGCACGGTAGGATCCCACCCCTGGGTACACTCCTCCGTGGACTTCCATAGTCTCATCTGGAATCCTGTTTCCTCACTTCTTTCCCACTAGCCTCTGAATTATTGAGGATAATGCCTCCATGCTGTTTTGTGCTCCAGTTAGTAAAGTAATGCAAGAACAGTGATGAAATACAAATAAGATGGAGAGGAGAGGAGACAGGAGAGGAGGGAAGGGAAGGGAAGGAGGAGAGAGGAGGGAAGGGGGGAGAGGAGAAGAGTGGATAGGAGAGCAGAGCAGAGGGGAGAGGAGAGCAGAGCAGAGAGATGGGAAGGGGGGGAGAGGAGAGAGGAGGGAAGGGGGAGAGGAGAATAAACTTTATTCTTATTTTTTACTGTGAGAACACTGGCACACATTAAAAATGAAATCATGTTGCCTGCTCTCAAAAGAAAGTGTTTACACATACATAAGATTCATATACACATTCTACATACATACATACACATACCTACAAACACATGCACAGAATTTGGGCAGATAGATGATAGATAGATAGATAGATAGATAGATAGATAGATAGATAGATAGATAGATAGATAGATAGATGATAGATAGATAGATAGATAGATAGATAGATAGATAGATAGATAGATGATAGATAGATGATAGATAGATGATAGATAGATAGATAGATAGATAGATAGATAGATAGATAGATAGATAGATAATATAATATAAAGTGTCTGTGCATGTGTTTGTAGGTATGAAAAGACCCGAATACAACAAGACCAGCATACCTACACCCGTGAAAATCTACGAAAACACACACACACATGCACATGCACACACACACACACACACACACACACACACGATTTATGTGGACCCTAGCTCAAGCATCGTTCCTATGCCATGTCCTGGATAGAAGGGAGTGAACTGCCAATAATCTTTTCTGCCATCCTCACCACTCTCTGCACCGCCTTCCTGTCCGAAGCAGTAATGCTTCCAAACCAGACCGTAATGCAATGTGACAGGATGCTCTCGATCGTCCCTCTATAGAAAGTGGTAAGGACAGTGGAGGGAAGATGTACTTTTCTCATGCAATGCAGAAAATACAGGCACTATTGTGGCCGCTTCACCAATCTCTCAATGGCTGTGTTTTTATGCTGCGTCCTGAACAAATATTTTTAAAAAAATCAGATGCCAACTCTCCTTAGTCTTGGTCCTGGCTGGCACAATCCCTCATAAGGCTCAAGCCTGGGCAGGATAAAGATATTCTGGGCAGTGAATTGAAAAGTTGAGCAGATTTATTTTTTTAACTGAAAGAGAGAACCCAACCAGCATTTTTCTCGGTGCACTGAGTGGTCAACACAGGATGTGGTATCTTTATTTTCGGTTATCCTGCATAAACTCTTCAGGTTGTGTTGCTTGCAGCAACAATGAAGAACCTCAGGCTTTTGATCATGTAGGCCAGTCAGCTGCAAAGGACAAGCATTAGTCAGAACAAACTAAATTCAGAATAAGGGTTGCTAAGAGGAAGTGTTTGTTTTAAATTTATCTTGTACTAGCCGATAACCCAGCGTTGCCTGGGTATTTATTTATAGGGGGGAAATATTCAGACCAAATATAATTTTTAATGTTGGATTTTCCCCCTTACCCCCTTACCAGAGGGAGCCCCCTTGTGGAATACTGTGAAGCTATTACCATGGCAACTCCACTGCTCTGTACGCTAGAATTCATTTTACGGCAGTACAGTAGAAGCCATTTTAAGGCACAACAGGCTATATCTTAACAGAACACACACACTGAAGGGTGTTACCCCCATAATATTTGTTTCCTGAGAGTAAGTCATCTGTGTACCAAGTTTGGATGAAATTGCTCAAAGCGTTCCAGAGTTATGCTGGAACACACATACACACACCCCAGTGGTGGGTTGAAGGTGGTACATCCGAGTACGGGCGTACCTGAGCCAGCCCAGAGCACCGGATACTAGCTGATGAGAGCTAAATAGCTTGAAATAGATCTATACTAGTCTCCCTTTATTTATTTATCAGCACAAATATAACACAAATGTAACAAAGGCAACATTAAAAATATGGTTTTCTGCCTGGATGGTCTCCTGGAGTGAGCCAAAAGACAGAAAAGGGAAGCAGAGTGTTCCCTCCCATATTTGGGCATACCAGGGGTTGTGACACAATACATACATACATACATACATACATACATACATACATGCATAGATACATAGATACATATGCATGTATATATGCTGTCCTGGTTGTAAGTGTGAGGGCCAGTTGTAAGTCATTTTTTTCAGTGCCATTGTAACTTCAAACAGTTGCTAAACAAATGGTCATAAGTCAAGGACTACCTGTACTGTTGTTTGTTAAGGAACATCTTCAATAGAGGTGGTATTCTACCGGTTTGGACCGGTTCGCCCGAACCAATAGCGGAAATTGCTGGTGGCCCCACCCACCCCGGCTCTACGGCATCCCAGTTAGGCCCTTTTTTTAGGCAAAGTGCATGCACGGAAGGCGGAGCACATGTGCAGAAGTGGCGCATGTGAGCGCACCATGTGCACGTGCAGACGAGTAGGGCGAACCAGTAGGGAAGGTACCATATTTTTCGGAATATAAGACACACCAAGATTTTGAAGAGGTAAATTTTTTTAAAAAGTTTTTGCACTCTGCAGACCTCCCAAACCCTCTGCACGCCTCATTTGTTTGTGAAAAACGGGGCCTGCAAAGTGCTCCTGCGGGCTGGGGGGGGGCTGGCAAAAATGAGCAAAAACCAGCCCATTTTCGCAAAAAGGGGCCTATTTTTTGCTTCAAAAGGGCATGCATAGCCTTTAGGAGGCTTGTAGTGTGCTCCTGGGAGATAAGGGCGCAAAACCGAGCGAAAAACGGGCTGTTTTCTGCTCCTTTTTCCCCTCCCCAGCCCCCAGGAGCACTTTGCAGGCCTCCCAAGCCCTCTGCAGGTCCATTTTTGTGAAGGAGGCGGGGTCGCAGGAGGCCAAAAATGCTGTATTCAGTGTATAAGACGCACCCAGATTTTCACCTTCTTTTTTGGGAGGGAAAAGGTCCATCTTATACTCCGAAAATTACGGTAAGAAAATACCACCCCTGATCTTAAATCAATCTCACTCATCATTACCTGGCCACATTCCTCCCATTTTCTTGTTATCCCCATGTCCTCAACTAAGTCCTGCCTGTTAGATTGGGTGATGGATAGGCACACACAGGCTTAACGGTAACAACAGCTCTTTATTAACAGCAACAAGTAAGAACAATCCAGCGAAGGTTGAGTCTGACAGCAGCCCTTTGATAGGGAGCTGTCAGACCCTTCGACCAATAGGATTAAACCTCTGTTCCCACTGGAACAGAGGACCTTGGTGGGAACCATTGTAGTTAGTATGAATATCTAACGCTGCTTGCCCAGGATTGTTGATCTTCTCGTGCCTTTCTCTATCCTCCGGAAGAAAAAAAGTTGTCAACATAAGGGAGGGAAACACCCTTCTAATTTTAAGGAACTGGTCCAGGATATGAGTCTATTGCCTATTTTTGAGAAGTCTGCATTCTAAAAATGAGAAGCTAGCAATAACCATAGCACTTAGATTTACATACCGTTCCAAAGTGCTTTACGCATCTCTTTAAGCGGTTTGTAGAGTCAACATATTTTCCCCCAAATAATCTGGGTCCTCATTTTACTGACTTTGGAAGGAGGGAAAGACAAGTCAACCTTGAGCCAGTGAGAATCGAACTCCTAACAGTTGGCAGAATATGCTTCAGAGGTGGGTTGTTCCTGGTTCGGCCCAGTTCGGCCGAAGCGGTTGTGGAATTCAGGCCTGGGTCACAGAACCAGCAGCGACCCAGGCCTGCCACGCCCCTGAACCAGTTCTCTCACCGCTGCTGGGCACCACCATTTTGGTTTTTAGTGACTGCGCGTGCGCAGTTCACTGCAAATTGTTCTGCGTATGCGTGAAGAACAATTTACATTGAACAACCCACACACACACATACACTGCACGCGCATTGCGAAACGGTAGTAAAACCGGCAGCAATCCACCCCTGGTTTGCTTGCAATACTGTATACTAGCCACTGCGCCACCACTATTCTGAAGATACGTTTCTATACAGTCAAGATTAAATTACAGGTAGTCCTCGACTTACAACCATTCGTTTAGTAACCATTAGAAGTTACAATGGCACTGAAAAAATGACTTTTGGTCATTTTTCACAAATAGACAGTAGCAGCATTCCCATGTGATCAAAATTCAGACGCTCGGCAACTGACTGGTACTTATGACAGTTGCAGAACTCGGAGGTCATGTGATCAACCATTTCTAACTTTCCCAGCAGGCGTCCGTCAAGCAAAGTCAAGGGGGGAAGCCAGATTCGCTTAATCATTGAAGGATTCATTTAACCACGGTAGTGATTCACTTAACAGCTGTCACAAGAAAAGTTGTAAAATGGAGCAAAACTCACTTCACAACTGTCTTGCTTATCCACGGAAATGTTGGGCTCACCTGTGGTCGTAAGTCGAGGACTACCTTTGGAAGCTTACAGACGGAATGCGTTTTAATTCTCTTTCTTTTATCAATCGGTTTTCTTTTTTCTTTTCGACCGCATTTCGTTTGTTTTCATCCCTATAATACAGGGGTGTCCAAACTTGGCAACTTTAAGACTTGTGGACTTCAACTCCCAGAATTCCCCAGCTGGCTGGGGAATTCTGGGAGTTGAAGTCCACAAGTCTTAAAGTTGCCAAGTTTGGACACCCCTGCTATAATATATCTGCTTTTCTCCACTGTGTAATCAAACCCGACCTTCTTTTGTGTTTGTGAGTGCTCTCTGTCTTGCCGTTAAATCAAAGAAAAAATGAAAATGAAAAGCAAGAGACGTCAGGAATTTCCTGAAAGACAAGAGACTTCACAGACCGATGGGCTTGGCTCACATACATTTGTTTCAGTTCTTCATTGAGCAGAGTCACCAAATAGCAAGACTCTTTTCTTTTTCTCCTGATTGGGCCAGGTTGCATCCTCTTGGCCTTTTAGGGCTAATTACACTGTCCCATCTCCTCTTCTGCCCGCTCTGTTTCCTCTAAATACTCAGATCCTGTTTCCTCTGCAGGACTCTGAATTCCAGCAAAGCACAGTATCTTCTCCTTCTGATGGCTACTTCCATCTATTGAGCTTACAGAACAATTAATCAGTGGATCAGCTTGCCTCTAGAAAATTGTGGGTCCTCCATCACTGGAGCTTTTTAGGAAGAGATTTGACCAGGGGTGAAATCCAGCAGAAATCCAACAAATTTCCATCCATTGCTTCTTGTCCTGACAGGTTCTGGAGAACCGGTAGCAGAAATTTTGAGTAGTTCGGAGAACCGGCAAATGCCACCTCTGACTGGCCCCAGAGTAGGGTGGGAATGGAGATTTTGCAGTATGCCATGCCCACCAAGCCACTGCCCACCAAGCCACACCACTGCCCACCAAGCCACACCACTGCCCACCAAGCCACGCCCACAGAACTGGTAGTAAAAAAAATGAATTTCACCACTGGATTGAACAGTAATTTGTCAGGAATGGGATAGGGTCTTGAGCATGGGATTGGAGTAGAAGATTTCCAAGATCCCTTCCAATTCTGAAATTCTCTATTCTCATTGCCAGGAAATTTCTCCTTAGCTGTAGGTTGGATCTTGTTGGAAGAAATATCCTTCTGGGTTCAGTTCCAAGTGGGGGAAAAGACACTGGATTCATGGAAGTTGCTTGGAAAGAAGGTTTATTGATGATGAACATGGTTTGAGGTCCTGGGCAAAAAAAGGGAAGATATGCTGAGAGTGCCTGGGTTTTATGCCCTCTCTGGACTTTTGAATTTGAGCTTGTATTCTGATTGGTTGTCAGACTCTCATGGGGCCTTTCAGAGGCAACTCTATAGGCTGTCATGAGTCTCAAGCTTGGTTGACTCTTGCTGGGTGATGATGTAATGAAAGGGCTTTGGGATTCCTATTATGTCTCTGCCTGAAGGAGGTAGATCTTTGTTATGTAGAATAGACAGGCCCAGGCCTTAATGGCCCATTGACAAAGGTGAGGGGCTGAATTTCTGCCTCCTCTTTTAGGGGAAATATTCTGCCCTTTTAATATTTCCTAAAATGTTTCATTTTTCTAGGAGAGGGGTGGGTGCTACCTTCCTACAATCTCTTTTTGACAAATTTCCATCCATTGCTTCTTGACCTGCCCTCGGGTGCTTTGGAGAATAGGTTGATCCCCTCTTTTTTGTGGTAACCCCTGAGATATTGGAACACTGGCAATTGTTCTTACCGTTAGGAAATTTCTGCTTAATTCATTAATTAATTTTAACTAGCACCTTAATTAATGTTAAGGCTTGCTACCATTTTATTTATTATTAGTTGACTTTCATGCTAGGTGCTGTTTTCCTCTGTGTCTCTTGTTAATTTTTGTACTCAACTCAGAGAGTGATGATGCTGATTGGGAAGTCCTATAAATACAGAAACAATTTAATGCCCTTTATCTCACCTACATTCCACCTGGTCGTGATATCTCAAAGATATATAAACGAAAGGAAATAAATAAAAGTGTCTCATAACCAGAAAATAGATAGATAGATAGATAGATAGATAGATAGATAGATGGATGGATGGATGGATGGATGGATGGATGGATGGATGGAATGGATGGATGGATAGATAGATAGATAGATAGATAGATAGAGAGATAGAGAGAAAAAGATAGATAGATAGATGATAGATAGATAGATAGAATAGATAGATAGATAGATAGAAGATAGAAAGATAGAGATAGAATTAGAGATAGAGAAAAAGATAGATAGATGAGAATAGATAGAATAGAA